>NC_136063.1:579145309-579384022 GCF_964261635.1 Lissotriton helveticus
TCAGACCGCCACGCACTTGGCAGGACACGTTCTAGATCCTGTGTTCACCAACATCCCGGAGGTCAGGACGTATGCGCCCAAACCCATGGGATGGACAGATCACTATCTAATCAAGGTCACCATGATGTTCATGGAACCATTTAAAAAGGATGAGCCGACCCGGCTCTTCAAGAGGCCCTGGCACAAACTTAAATCTAAAGAACTCCACACTACCTTAGGAGTGTTATATGGACCCCGATACGGCATACACTGCCTTCCATGATTGGATCACCAGGTGATTAGATGCCCTTATCCCAGCCAAATGGACCAGGGGGCGCAGATCCCCCTCCAACCCTTGGTACAATGACACCCTGAGATCCATGAGGAAAGACTGTAAGAAGGCTGAGCGAATTTGGAGAAGGGACTATAAAGACAGCAATAAAATGCTGTACCTGGCCAAACAAATACTTTATCACAAAGGAATTTGCTCTACGCGTGCCTCTTTCTACGCAGAAGAAATTAATTCTAGCCCTAATCCCACCAAATGTATTTTTAAACTGGTACAAGAACTCCAGAGTAATAGAACCCCTGTCTCCAGCATTACCTCCGCGCAGCAGTGTGAGGACCTTGCCACCTTTTTTATTGAAAAAGTGCACAAAATATATAGGTCATTCCCGCAGCACTCGTTGGATTTACACAACCCCACTAATACCAACACTGGTGGCATCACGTTGGCGCTCATACCAGAAATTACGTATGATGACCTGACTAAACTTTGCAGAAAAGTCAAGTCTGGATCTCCGACAGATCCCTTGAGGCCGGCACAATTTACTGAGTCTCTGGCGCACTACTTGCAACCTCTGGCCTCTATACTCAATCTGTCCTTTTCTTCGGCCAGTGTCCCTACTGCCTGGAAACAGGCATGGGTTTCCCCTATCATTAAGAAGCCCACCCTGGACCCTTCTAAACCAGAAAACTTCAGACCTATTTCCCTGCTCCCATGGGTGTCCAAACTTGCGGAGGCCCACGTAAACAATGTGCTGTCCCAATATATGCACCAAAACAACATCCTGGACCCGTCACAAAATGGATTCAGGCCTGGCCACAGTACTGAGTCTGCCCTACTGTCCACGACCGAACACCTCCGGATGATTCTTGATGCCGGTCAGAGTGCTGCGCTGATTCTGCTAGACCTCAGCGCGGCCTTTGATACGGTATCACATGACATTCTGTTATATCGTCTGGCGACAGTGGGGATTACCGGTCTTGCCCTGGAATGGTTTCGTTCATTTTTAAAGAACAGATCCTTCCGGGTGTCAGCTCCCCTGTATCTCTCTCAGTCGCATTCCATCGGCCAGGCAGTCCCTCAGGGCTCTGCACTCAGCCCATCCCTTTTCAATCTCTACGTGCAGCCACTTGCAGTAGTGGCTAGAGTGGGACCTTACGCTGGTTTCATATGCAGATGATACTCAGCTGGTCATCACTCTTACCGAAGGGCCATCTACATCGGCCTCGAGATTTAGGGATGGGCTGGCTGCAGTAGCCCAGTGGATGACGGACAACTGCCTGCAGCTTAATGCAGGCAAGACGGAGGTGTTGCTTGTCGGGAAGAATACCGCTTACTGGAATGAGCACTGGTGGCCATCTTCTTTGGGCACCATTCCACCACCCAAATCATTGGTAAAAAACTTGGGAGTCTGGATGGACTCCTCACTCAGCTTCCAGACCCACACTAAAAGAGTGGCAGCTACCTGCGTGGGCCTGCTGAGGAGTCTTAATCCGATACTGAAGTTCTTTGACCCCAAAGTTCGGCAGCTTATTGTACAGGCCACAGTTCTTTCTCGACTGGATTACGCCAGCGTTCTGTTGTTGGGCGCTAATAAAGCTGAGATTGCACGACTACAGCGAGTTCAGAACTCGACAGCAAGAACTCTGGTGGGTCTTCCTCGCAGATGCTCTGCCAGAGCCACTATCAGAAAACTGCACTGGCTTCCTATTGAATCTCGCATTCAGTTTAAGACTCTAATCCTGGCATTCAAGATCCTTAAATCCAGGTGCCCTGAACTTCTGTGCCCGCTTCTAACACCATATGTGCCTCAGCGCTGTCTGCTCTCATTGGGTCAGCACCTTGTGATTGTGCCTCGCACGAAACGCTGTCGCATTGGCGGCCGTTCCTTCAGAGTGCTGGGAGCTAAGCTTTGGAACTCCCTGCCAATGAATATTCGCTCTATGGAGAACTTGTTTGCCTTCCGGAAAGCCGGTAAGACTCATCTGTTCCCCCCTACTTAGGATTGCCTGTTCCAGCTCTTTCACCTCTATCGGTACTGCACTTGTTGATCTTCAGCGCCGGGACGCCTCTTTGCTGGGACAGCTGTCGCGCTTACACAAACTATTAACATAACATAACATAACTTGTAGAATTTGTAATAAAGCCCTTTAACCTTCTATTGATCTAGAACTCAGATTTGAATGGGCCTACGTAATGAATTGTATTTCTGATTTTTGGTACAGTGGAGGGTGCCTTAAAGTAGGAGCACATTGCTGCAAGGTTTTAACACTGTCGCTCAACTAGCGAATGTGGGCATTTTGATTGAGGTACATTTTGGGGGTGTCTAAAACATCGGGGTACCCAAAGTGCTGGGGTAACTTACACCCACAGGTTAAGACCACCAACATAAACAGAGTAAATCCTCGGAGCTCTTTCATTGATGCGTGGTGCGTAGCACATACACAGTGCAGGAACAAACAGAGCTGGCACTGCTTAAGGCGGTCGGGTGGGTCTCTTGGAATTTTACCTTACACATACACAGGGAAGATGGAAGGCTTGCAAATGTAATCTGCCTTTGTAGAAAGGCGTAACAAAGAAATAACAAAAACACAATGCGCATTATGTAATTTAGAGGATTTCATGTTGCATTGTTTGTTTAAAATGTTCGCTCCTGTAATTTAAAGGATTTGGCGTTGCATTGTTTATTTAAAATGTTCGCCCCCTCCCTTTAGTTTAATCCCCAATATACATAGGGATAAAGAGGTCCCAAAATAATAATTCGCCTCCAGGGTGCCTTAATCTGGCACTGCTGAAGCACACCTAATCGAGTGCTGCACTTGTAACCACTGATATAATTTGCTTATGTGACAGTTTTACCACTCACTTACCTGAAAATGATTTGTAATTTATATGCAAATTGCTTGCTGCACTGTTGAAATGTGCAAAAAGTACCCAACCAAGCACTTGAGAAATTTTGGTTTCTGCAAGACGTGCGAAATGTGGTCACACTGATCAGTTCCTCCAGTCAGCACCCCTGTGTGTTTTTTTATTGACTACAGACTTTGCAGTCTTCTATAATGTACCAGAAGAGAGCAAATTGCTCCCATCCAATCTTGAAATGTCTATGCCCTGCTGTACTGATCTCACATAGACATATGGAACATTCATTAGAAATGCTCTCAGCATCATTAACCACACTTCGACAGTCGTTGAAGTGTGAAGTCTGCGCTGCCTTATTCTTGACTTTACCTGATGGACAGCTCTGTGGCCTTTAACCAACAGCAGTTACACTGCAGATCATGTATTGCTGCCCTGTGTCTTAGGTCGTAGTTCTTCCCTCCTATCGGTACTTCACTCTTAGACGATACACCCATAAGGACGAACCCAATAGAATTAGTGAACATTCGCTTCACTACTAACTTCATGTCCCAACCTAAATACATCGAGTGCTTAGGTTTTCCGTCATCTGCAAGGTCACTGGAATATGCGATTTTGCGGCCGCACCGTTCCCGCATAGCTATGGATTTACAACATGATGCATAATCCACTGCATAATCAACATATTTGTTTAAAAAAAAAATGTGAGCTCAAACCGATCAAAAGTCGGGAAGAACGCAGTGACACGTGCCACAGTTTAAGGCCTGGTGCGAAGGTTAAGTGCTCACCATTCTGTTACTTACTGTTATATTTGGGTTTTAAACTGGTAATAATGTTGTGAAACCAATGCCCAGAAGGTGTTAGAAAGTGCAACAATGACAAACTATTGAAGTAATACTATTAAAATATGTGCCATATTATGCCATATAAGTTGCCTTCTCTTGCCATGCAATTAAATCAACCATATTAGCATACTTTTATGCTCCCCTGTTGCATAATCCCAGTGGCCCTGGTCGTATGCAAGATTTTCTCCCTGTAACAGTCTCACCATACAGTTTGCACAACTAAGTAACATGTACGTTTTTAAAAAGTTACACAGGAGCATAAATAACATTCTGATTCATATAATCGTGATCGGTGTAAACTGCAGTATAAACTTTGGGTACTACAGTAAAACTTAACAAGCATTTGCAATGCAATAGGTCTCGCATTAGGAAAGTTTGAGCTATTGGTATTGTAAATGACACATTTTTTATTTATGTTTTGTTTTTGAAAATAGCGAAATTAATAGCTTTGTCATTTACAATGGCAATAGTTATAACTTTCGCAAATGTGACACCTATTGCATTTGTATTGCAATATGTGTTGTGTTTACGTGACTTACATGTATTGATATTACAAATAATGTATTTTTTTTAAAATAATTAATACTTAAATAAAAGTTACTGTAATTTCTAATGGTAATAGCTTAAACTTTTGTAAAAAACTTTTGTGAAGATTATGTTCAGTGTATTTTATTGTGACGAAAATCCAAGAACAGAAGTGAAATATTAACATCTTTTTTGTTACATTTGTAATAAAGTTTGAAACATTGAGAGAACATATTTTAACCAGTTGTTGAATGGTAGCACTGATTGATGCTGTGGTGGCGGTGAGTGATTTTGTGATGGCGAACGAGTGATCCTGTGGCATTCAGTGATGCTGTGGTAGCATTGTGCAAGAGAGTACTGTCCTTTCAAAGCTTAGTATCAAAATATATAGATAGAGAAAGAGAAGGAGGGGGAGAGACAGAGAGAAAGAGCGAGAGAGAGAGCGAGCGCGAGAGGAAGAGGGAGAAAAAAGAGAGAGAGAGAGAGAGAGAAAAAATACTTTTCATATCCCATTAGATGGGAAGCCCGCGCTCACGAAGTGATTGGCAGAGAAGCAGTACTGACACGGGGCTCCAATGCCCAAGGGAGAGCCCTGCGATGGCTGCAGAAGTGGCGGCGCCGATGCGGTGAGTGGGGAGTGGTGAGTGGGGAGTGGGGCGGGGGGCCCCGTGACACCCAACCACCGTGGGGGGGGGGGTGGCGGCGGCAGCGTGTGTATGTGTGCGCGCGCCTGTGTGTGTGTGTGTGTGCCTGCATGCAGAGGGGTGGGGGCTGGCTGTGTCTGTGTGTGTGCGCCGTTAATGCATGCGAGCGGTGCGAAGCGAAAGCAGGGGCTGGGAGTTCGTCTGCGCAAGCGCGGCTCAGACGCGCGCTCCCGCGGTCAAAACTGAGACTGCAAAAGCGCACGTCTGAGTCGTGTCCACATTCCCAAATACGGATCACAATAGTTGTCGAAGCTGACTGCAATCAATGCTTACGCATCGAATGCATGTCGTGCTTCGACCTAAAAAAGGAGCAAACACAGCAAAATATGTCGATGTAACATCAAGGGTTGGACATTCACCAGTCTGGGGCTATTAAAATGCCACTGGCTCTCGTCCGCGCCTGGGCTGCGAAGAGTGCTGGTCATCGGCTCTGGTGCCCCCGGGGCGAAGGTCGGGTCACGTTGCCCACGCTGACAGATAGTGTGTTACTGGTGGCTGCGCAGTGTCGTTGGTTCTAAGGGAGCGATGACGTAGGACAGTGATTCACGAACAAAGCACAAAGAAGCGGAGGGGGTGTAGGCGCCCTGTGACCCTGGGCTCCTGTTTGCGCGCGCGGTACACTGTGGATCAATAGTTAATTTGTAGAAAAATAAGTGACGGGGCTCTTGTCTGGAGGCAGCTTGCACCAGCCTATTTCTCCTGCTAGTCCCGTCTAAAACAGAACCAACTACCAAGCATGAAATAGGGAAGAGGGTGTGGCGTAATGGTCAGAGCCACCGACTTTGGAACTGGGGAACTTGGTTCGAGTCTCGGCATGGGCTCAACATTCTGTGATACTGGGCAAAATCATTTAATCTCCCTTTGCTTACCATAAATGAATATAAATGTGTCTTTAACTGGTGTTTATGAAAAGTGCCATTGTTGATGATTAAGTGCCGATACCGAGCACCTGAAACCATGTCCGCCAAGACCAGAGGTGTCCACTTAGTCCTTTGTCCCTCTCAGGTTGATTTACATCCTCTTTTATTTATAGCGCCGAAATTCCAAATATCAGCGAAAGCCAGCACTATATGAGAAACGGAATTAGAACCAGCTACAGCAAAGCTCCAGTCGGTGTTGTAAGCGTCGACTATGGAAAATAAAACTGCTGCTTTATATTGGGTGTTTACTGCCTGGGTCACCACTGCACCGCACAATAAATTTACAAACGACGTAGAATAACTATTTTATTTTATGCAAATTGTACAATTATATTTAAAACAAAAAGAGGGCTGCCGAATAACTCGGAACGGGACAGTTACTTCGTTTCATGAAATCAAAATTGTAAAAACTTCTTGTCCTGCCATCAGTTCTATTACACGTTTGGGTAACTGGACAGTATATTTGCAGGGAGGGTGTGCACTATTCTGTGTTATGGAACGATAATACGTATCGAAGGGTTTCTGGGGACATGATACCACTAGGTCAATTATTGTACATGCCTCCAGGACCTCGAAACAGATTTCCTCGACAATAATGGTCGTCATAATCAGAACTTTTATATTACACATTTTAGGCACCGTTAACTTGTAAAATAGCTTTATATAACTTTCATCGAGGTGGGACATGTCTATTAAAATCGGTATGTTAATAACCCGACATATTATTTTTTTTTGTAGTGAAAAATAGAAAAATGTTAAATTATGTTTTATCAGATGCTGGGACATCAGCAAAGACGCATTGACTTGTTAAGGGTTTCTCTGTAGTTTTGGCGGGTTTTGCACCTGCTCTCTGTATTTTTCCGCTAACAAAGAGGGGTTTTCAAGGAGGGAATGTTGATTAAAGAACTATTTAAATGCATTGTCATGCTTATTGCTAATTAGCTAACGAGATGGGAGTCGTGCCCAAGGAACATGCGTGCAGAACGTCGAATTAAAGTAAAACAAGAATTTACCCGAAGGATATGATGCAACATGGTTCAATTGCATAGTGTCATCGATGTAAAATATGAGTTTTTGAACGCTTGAGCGTGCGTGGGCACATTTTTTTTTATTGTTTGGGGTTGGAAGCACTTTGCGTCGAAAACCTGCGGATTCCATGAATATCGACTGATTACTACAAAGGGAATAGTAATAAAATATCAACAGTTGGGGTTTTAGAAGCAGGGTCAAATGTGTGACAACACAATCAGTCAGAATTGGCAAAATGTAGGTGCACCCCACCCAGAGACTCCTGCTGAAAGTGCAAGCTAATTAAGTGCAGATAGTTATAACTTTTAATGCATTTTCCAGAGCACCGATCCAGTGGATGCTGCTACAGGTTTCTCCCAGTGATCTGTCTTGCATTATTGGCCCTCTATTCTCTTGAATCGCGGCTGAGTCGAGCCTGGAAGGCTCGCGGGTTTAGCCTCGAAGCGCTGTGCTCCACATCGCAGAGACTCTATGGAGCCACTGAAAATCCGTTTAAAGGCAGAGGCAGGCTCCAGACCCCGCTCCCGGCTTTCATTTTCCTGCTCTCAATGAATCAATGTGAAGCGAGTTAGGTTCTTCTGTGCGCCTCCTCAGCGCCCACGTCGCGCCGCCGCCCCCACAGAGTCCCCCCCCCCTACGCCCCCACCCTCCCACTACTACAAATTACAGAGACACATCTGCCCCCTTTCAGGCTCAGAAAGGGGACGGGGCCGGGGTCAGACCGCACACAAAAGCTGACGTTTTCCCCTAAACAAATGCCTCAAACGCTCGTATTCCCCTTATGTTAAAGATAATACGCAGATCGCCGTGCGTGTATTTTGTCAACCGACTAACAACTGCCATGTGTTTTTTTCCCCCGTTCTACACAGTTCAACTGCTGTAGTTGCGACACCCGTACCACCACACCAAGGTGGCGGCAAATCTGTTCGCCATCTATCTCTTCGCGTTACATACGGAAGTAAAGCGGATGGGGGCGTGACAACCTAAGGGAATGAGTGGATGCAGACATCCATATTGGATCGGGGTATTTCGTAGCTTTGTCATGTTCGCAACAATCTTAAAGACGTTAAATGGCTAGTCACGCTACACTGTTTAAAAAAAAAAAAAATACGACTCTTGTGGGGCGGGACTTCCATTTTCCATGGGAAGCCCGCGCTCACAAAGTGATTGGCAGAGAAGCTGTACTGACGCGGGGCTCCCATGCCCAAGGGAGAGCCCTGCGATGGCTGCAGAAGTGGTGCCGCCGATGCGGTGAGTGGGGAGTGGGGCCCGTGACACCCAACCACCGTGTGGGGTGGGGGGGGCGGCAGCAGCAGCGTGTGTATGTGTGCGCGCGCCTGTGTGTGTGTGTGTGCGTGCGTGCATGCAGAGGGGTGGGGGTTGGCTGTGTCTGTGTGTGCGCGAAAGCAGGGGCTGGGAGTTCGTCTGCGCAAGCGCGGCTCAGACGTGCGCTCCCGCGGTCAAAACTGAGACTGCAAAAGCGCGCGTCTGAGTCGTGTCCCACATTCCCAAAAACGGATCACAATAGTTGTCGAAGCACTGCAATCAATGCTTACGCATTGAATGCAGGTCGTGCTTCGACCTAAAAAGGAAGTTAAGTTGTAAGTTACTGATTGTGTTGGGAATGGCAGCAAATTAACTTTGATGACTGGTCATTATTAGATCGTGCCTATAGACTGTCTGTTGCAAGGCATAATGTGGCTTACCAAGAACGTGAAGGAGCTTGGAGCCTGCTCATTGCTTACCATTGGTTGGATTTCCTGTCACTCTCGCTTGCCTGCTTCTTTTTAATGTTTCATCTTTTCCGTCTTGTGTTTGTCCCTTCCATAGAGCATTGCCTCTTTACTATCTCTTTGATTGGATGGCAGTGTTGCTTCTGCTGCTTGCTTTTCAAGCACTGCTTCTTTCTTTTGTGTTACAAACCCCATGAGAAAACATGTAGTCAATCTATCTCCCTCGTGTACTTCTCTACCACTGCATTTGTGTTGCTCTATGTCGTCTGAGCTTCCCTTCCCTCATCCCCGGATACCCCCTTTCTTTTTGTGCTCGCCCATGTGCTTCTCCCCATGGCATTCCTTCCCCCAACCTGCAACATCCTTCTGTTCCCCTGTTATACCATTCCTCAGATGCGCCATGGGTGTTGCTTTACTCCAGCCCCCATGTTTCTTTCACATTCCCCTGTCCTCCCTCATGTTGCCTCCACCTCTTTGCTTCCATTACCTCCTCCCCTGCTCGCATTTTCTCTTTTTATTTAGTTACCCATCCAACTTGGATCAGTAACTTCAATCAATCAATCCGAGGTTTATAAAGTGCGCTCAAGGCGCTTGGGGGGGGGGGGGGGTGGGGGAGCAGGTTCGGGTCAGTCGAAGAGCCAGGTCTTGAGGTCCTTCCTGAACATGTGAAGCGTTTGGGAGTGTCTGATGTTGACCGGTAGCTTTTTTCCAGGTCTTGGCTGCGATGTAGGAGAAAGCTCTCCCGCCGGTTCTGTTTCTGCGGATGCGGGGGACCTCTGGCAGGGCGAGGTGGGTGGAGCAGAGGTTCCTCTTGGGTACGTGGAAGCATACTCGGTCGCTGAGGTATTTGGGGCCGATGTTGTTGAGGGATTTGTAGGCGTGGGTGAGGAGTTTGAAGGTGACTCTCTTCTAGACGGAGAGCTTAAAAAAACCTCCTGTGTTATAATGTAGGCGCGCCTATGCGTGGTGTGCGCACCTCCAAAATAAAGCAGGCTCGAAGGTTGTTTTTTTGTTTTTACTTTAGTCACACTGTACAACATTGGAGATGCTGTGCTGCGTTGCTAAAAACATTGGTGCAGTCAATAAGTTACAAGGAGAGACTTATTGTCTTGTTTGTTTTGTTGAATTGTTGTGAAAATGTCACATTTGCATAACTACTTTGTTGGTGCCACCGCTGTTGAAAACGGGAATCCTATAATCTATGGAGATGCCTCGGTCCGGAACTCTGTAGAGCTTTGGAACAATTGTTTGAGAAAAACTGTATCCCCCATCTTTGCTTCTGCCTTCTGAACTTTGACGTTGCTCTAAGCCTGCACGGTAGCTATGCCAACTGTCATTCTTTTGCTACAAGTGCCAGTAGATTATCAGAAATTTACCCCGTTTTTAATTCGAAGCCTACAAGACAGTGCAGCTGTCTGATTTGCTACAGACATCTTGGGGTCATTCAGAAAGCTTCAATGAGAATGCATTCCATCCGTTGCTTACCATTGACTTTGTGGTTTGTAACTCACACTTTCTGGCTTTCTATTTGCTGCCTTTATTAGGTCGAGCGACCTATCTCAATGCGCTTGCGCATTGAGCGGGAGAGAGATATATAGGGGCTTATCGAGAGTTTACCTAACTGGCGATTCCACTGGCGATTTGTTGCAGTGCATGTGAAAGCGCGTGCACAATGCCACCAGCCGCCTGCCTGCCTGCCTCGCATTACCACATCAAAGGCGGCCGCGTCTCAGGCCCCTGCTGCTTCACACCCTCATGCCGCTCTCCCCGCTCCGCCCCCTCCCCTGCCCGCCGTGTCGCATTTCTCCTCGTACTTTCACTTTGACGGCCGCAGGCCGTCTCTCGTGTTTCTCCTCCCCCCTCCCAGTGTTTTTTTTTTTTTTAAACTTGTTGTCCTGTTGCTGCAGTCAAGCACCAGCTTCTGCACACTGTGGCTCTGCAGTGCTTTGTCTGACTCACAACTCGGTTCAAAGGCTATACACTCGACTCACTGTTTGCTCTCCCTTTCATATTACAGTCTATCGCACTGTGCAGAGCTGTCAGCATGTGATCCTCCTGTCTGACACTCACTCGGCGCAGGTCTTCTCTCACTCCGCACTATCCCCTCCCCTGCCCGCCGTGTCGCATTTCTCCTCGTACTTTCACTTTGACGGCCGCAGGCCGTCTCTCGTGTTTCTCCTCCCCCCTCCCAGTGTTTTTTTTTTTTTTAAACTTGTTGTCCTGCTGCTGCAGTCAAGCACCAGCTTCTGCACACTGTGGCTCTGCAGTGCTTTGTCTGACTCACAACTCGGTTCAAAGGCTATACACTCGACTCACTGTGTGCTCTTCCTTTCATATTACAGTCTATCGCACTGTGCAGAGCTGTCAGCATGTGATCCTCCTGTCTGACACTCACTCGGCGCAGGTCTTCTCTCACTCCGCACTATTTACAAGTCAATGAGGGCTGATCTCGATGCACTTATTTCGATGGCAGTCCGTATTCCACGCGTTGTATCAGGCGCCCTGCCACATTTTACTCTGTTTATCGTACCGTCTCCCCCGATCAAGCAGCGCAATTGCTGCGTGCCTTCAGTTGATCACAATGGGTCTAGTTTTTTCTTCTCGAAGCACCTGGTCCATTAGCAGTTGCCCGTGTTTTTCTCAAGATTGATGGGATAGATACCTCAATGCTTTAAAGGTCCCAAAGGCGAGACCTATTGGCTATGCCAATGCTTGTTTGTTTTAGGCAGTCCAGCATGAGATTGTCCCTCCCTAGAAACAAAATATGTTCACACTACCTCTCCTTGTATTCTTCCACAAGTGCTCCTTTCTGTAAACTAGCCTTTAAATCTTGTTCTTATCTTGCTGTATTTGTGTTCCAAGGGAGCTTGGTGTTTACTTTTCAAAGTGAGCAGATTTGTTTTACAATCTTGCTAAATACTGGGGTTAGGTAAGGTTTTTTTTCTAGCCCACAATAACCTTTAAATGGCATGCGCAAGTGTTTCAGAATATATGAGAATTAGGGAAACACAAATGAAGCACATTTTTGTTAGTTCTGAAGTGTGTGGGAAACTTCACTCTACTCTGAAATAATCTACTCCACACCACTGCACTCTACACTAGTCTACTCCAATCCACTCTGTGCAACTCCACTCTACGCCACTCTACACCATTGCACTCTATGCCAATGTACTCTACACAACTGCAGTCTACTTCACTGCACTCTACTCTGCACCACTGCTCTCTATGCCGCTGCTCTCAATGTCAATGCACTCCATACCAATACAACACTCTATTCTGCAACACTGCTTTCTCCAGCACTGGACTCTACACTGCTGTACTTGCACTATTGCACTTTTGCACTTTGTCAGTGCACTCTGCGCCACGGCATTCTGCATCACTGCAGTTTACGTCACTCTACACTGCATCACTCCACTATACGCCACTGCACTATATTCCACTCTACTCTGCACCACCGTATGCCACTGTACACTATGCGATTGCACTGTATGCCACTCTACTCTGCACCACTCCATTCTGTACTCTATGCCACTGTACTCTGCTATGCACCACTCTAATCTACAGCACTGCATTCTACGATGCTACATTGTGCACCACTGAATTCTCTACTGCTGCACTCTACGCCACTATGCTCTACAACACTGTAAACCAGTGCACTCTACACCAGCCGATTTTCCTCTATGCTTCTCTACACCAATGCACTCTACTCTGCAGCACTATACTCTATGCAGCTGCACTCTACTCTGCACCACTGTACTCAACGTCACACCACACCACACCACACCAAAACACTGTGGCTTTAGCTTTGCTTTGCAAACATTTTGCCATGTTCTAGAGATAAACAGGCATTAAAGATGGCTGATGCAGAGCCCATGGCAGAACTCAATGCACTGGGCGAAATAGATCTTTTGTTGCTAAACTGAACATAGGATTCCTGTTCTTGTAATTAATTTAAGACTTCATTGAAAAGACCGGGCATTGTAGGTGATTATAGAGACCCATGCTTAATGCCCTTGGAAGGCCAGGCTATAGGATTGTAGAAAACGTTATTATAGGAAATGTAAAGAGTTGTGGCCCTCATCGTCCCCTGAGGCCACATATTCCGATGCTACTGCTTCCGCCGGCTGCTTCTAATTTGCTGCCCTGGAGGGTTAGGGTGGTGCAGCCATAAATGTAGCTAACCTTTGTTCTGCATTAATGATCTCTTTAGTTAACGTCCCCAGTGCCTTTTTCCTGTTTTTATAAACTATAGAAACTATTTAATGTTTGGCGTTGTTCTGGCAGAGCACACCCATGTCTATAATGCGATCTAGTTGTGTTGTGAACACCTACAAAGGTCATTCTTAGATGTGGCCCAGCTGGGGGGGAGGTCACTATGCGATTTGGGAGGCTTGAATCTTACACAAATGCAAGCACAGTTTATTGTGGCACATAGGCACACCTGCTGACATCCCTGTTAATAAATAAAAGAATGTCAGTGCCCCCATGCCCGGGGTATGCGCATGGGCCTGACTTCAGGATCTCAGCAGTGCCACCACACGTTTGGGCAATCGTTAGGTAATTTAAACTGGAGACTTTTCCGCCCTGGCCAAAACCCCCACGGGAAGCAGGTATGGGCGAAGTGCCTCGGTACTGGCGGGCCACGCCTTTTCAGCAGGTACCAGTTCGACCAGCGGTCCCATTACGGGTCATGGTAGCATATACCGTCCAAAATGCATGTTCACCACCATCCTCCAAAGTCACAGAGAGCGAACCGGCTCTCGCCCCTTCTTTTCCGTGTCGGAGGCTGGCTGAACCATGCAAAGCTAAGGTTAAACTCTGCCCACACTTTTCAGACTAAACTGTGCGACAGCCATGTTTTTCAGGTATGGTTCTAGATGCCAGCCTGTTTTCAGACAAGGGCTCATCTGTGCTAATGGTTGCCATTTACCAAACTCTTTAAGATCACTCAGACTGTATTTTTCTTGAACTTAATGAAATAAAAAGTTGTTATGTTGTGGAATCAGTTCATTGAATGTTCGCTCGACTGCAGTTCTCTTCAGTCCGATGTGATCGGGCCAGTCCCTTAGAATAGGGCTGGTTCTTTGAACCTACGGTGAGCAAATTGATTCCGGCCTCAGCCTGGAAGGACTACAACCCCTTCAAGAGAACAATGTTTTAAGGAGCTACTTAACTTCTAAGCATTTGCTTTATGCTTTAACTACTATCACATATCGTCATCATAATAGATCCTCTATTGATCCCCTACTTCCTTTGTTCCTATATGTTTCTGTTTTTTTTGCAAATAAAAAATGTTTATGTAATGTGTAAGTAGTTTCATTTTGTGGTAGCTCGATTTATCATTGTATGTCAGTGTATTCTATATTTGTAAATAAATGCATATACTTGATTTGATTTGCTTTGGATGTGACTTACCAGGGCTATGGGCTTAGTATTGCCTTAAAATCGTGGCAATGTGTTATCGTGAACTGCAGCTAACTGGGTTGTGCAATTTCCTTTGATCTAGATTTTAAAATGCATTAGTCAGCTCGAGTTGGCGCAGTTGATAGGCACTGGCGTAAAACCACGGTACATTTCTGGTACGGTGCGGGGAAGAGAAGGTTCATTTACTGGAACAAAGGACCAGGCTCCTGACGAATTTGTGGGCCTAGGACTAGGTGAGTAGTTTTCATTGTTCCTACTGGCTACCTTGCGTGATCTGTAGTCTTCATACAAGCTTGTGTGCAGCCAGCGTACTTGTGTGTTACTAGTACAGTGTGCTTTACTTTGTTCTTTATTTTTAGCATTTATGTAGCGCATCATCAGCCATTACCATGGCATTGCAGCACTTACAGTAGCCCTGGCATGGCCTTCTAATCAGTTTTGAAGTTTCCAATGCTGACAGGATTGTGATTAGAGCAGTGTGCTGTCTGCAAGGGTAATATAATGTAAAGTGCATTTGTTAGGTGAGTCCGTTAGTCTTAGGACGTCTTTAGGAGGACCTAGAACTTTGGTATGGTTATAGCCCACCGTGGACTACCCATACTGTTGCTTTATGGTAATTGTCAATGGTGGTGTTGCAACTGTTGTTGGCTGAATTGAATAGGGAATTATCTTGCAAATCTATCTTTGTGCACCTATCCCCACAGGTTTTTCGCTCACTCTGGACAACTTTCTACAGATAGCAAAATTTGATAAGGGAAGACCAAAAGGTTCAGGGTTTTCTGCATAACTCCTAATCTCGATTGGGGTGGAAACAAGTCAGTATTATAACTACACATTTTCTTCTACTGGTATGGAATTATATTTTTAGAGGTTAGATTGAGTTTTTCAATAAATAAATAAAATGTAAAAAATATTTTTGGGGATCCAATATGCATTCCTGGTTGTAAAACCTTTATGCTGATGTGAACGTTGCCTCTGAAGTTGTGAGGATTGCACCTACAGGTAAAATAGATAGGTATATTTACCAGCAGGTGTTCCTAAATCTCTGATTTGACACTTGTACAAGGTGCATAATGCAGCTGCTCAATTCTTGCTGTAACTGGGCCTCTGACTATATATATCATGAGCTCTTGGTTTCTTAAACACGAAAGGTGACCGAAAAGATAGTTTTTAAATCCTTATGCATTGTTCATTAACAAATTTGTAGCTACAGTTTTCATGTGCACAGAACACATCCAAACTCTGTCTCAACTCTTTCTCTGACTAGTACACCCAAGGCTGGTTTGAGACTCTGCACTCTGATTAACAACAGTTCACAAGCTGTTTTGGTCCATCTTTGACTCCACAAGCAGCAATCTGGTGTCACTTCTTCAAAGAGCCCACACTAAACACCCTCCTGCAGTGTGCCTTATTCCCTAGAATGTGAATTTAGCCAGAAGAAAACGGGGGAGGTAGATCATTTTAAAATGGCCGAGTGGCCTATGAGGAATAGAAGAAGTGGGGACCCATGCTTTGACATCAGTCTTCAGATTGTCCAGCAATGGTTGGACATTCATGGATCATGCCACTGCGGCATTCGCAATTACATATACGCCCGGGTATTTAAAGCATTGTGAAACTACTGGTATATCTGGGGCCCATCGCAGACTTTGGGGGTAGTAGGATATCAGGAAGAGAGAGGATTTATTCAGGTTAATAGAGAGGCCGGACATTTCTCCAAAGATTGGAAGGATCTGTAGTGCCTGTGGTTGAGTGTTCAGGATAGGTCAGGAAAATTATTGCCTTGTCTGCATACAGGGCAACTCTTGCCTGAGAGCCCAGGCCTCCATTCAAACCCTGTCATCTGTGTATCAATTGGGAGCCACTCCGCTAGTGGTTCTGTGGTGGTGAATAACAATGGAGATAGTGGGTAACCTTGTCCCTTACCTCGCTCTATGGGGAATGGCACATATATTTCAGCCCCTATCCTGACATGTGCCATCACGTTGGTGTAGAGGAGTTTGCGGTAGGCGATAAATTTGGGTACAAAGGTCAGATGCTGGAGGACGGGGTACAAATATGTCCAACCCGCTGAGTCAAAAGCTTTTTCAATGTCTGCCAGCAGTATGGCTGCTGGCTGCTTAAGTCTGTCTGCAGATCAATACCATTTTTCACCCATCTAATATGTGTAGAGTGGATCTCTTCGGCATATAGCCTGCTTGATCTTGGTGAATCAAAGAGGGGCTGGCCCAAATAAGTCAGTCAGCCAGCTTTTTGGCAATGATTTTGAACTTTGTATTTTGGAGGGATTCATGCATCTAGGGTCCCCTAAGTTTAGGGCTCCCCACTATTTCGGCCTTGCGGAAGTCGGGGCAGCCAGTTGTTTTTAAGTGCCTCTTTCAGGACCTCATGAAGGGAATTCCCCTAGCCTGGGCATGAATGATTTGAAGAATTTGCTTGGATACCCGTTAGAGCCCTCTGCCTTTCCTGGCTGTAGCCAGCTTAAAGCTGCAGCTAGTTCATCCTACAAGAGGTCTCCCTCTAGGGATTGTCTTTCTGTGTCAGGGAGGGTCTGAAGGAGTAAGTCAAATACAAAATTATGTTTTAGAATCTCTGAGCGAGTGTCGCGGCGGGCTTATATTAGGCACAGTATTGGGCAAAGTGGTGGGCTATATGTTTGTCACCATTGATTTCCTGGCCCGTCGGATCAAGAGAATAAGTGATCAAAGCATGATGTGTGATGTTGGAGCAGAGGTAATGAAGTAGTTTCCTGGCCTTGTTTTACCATTGAAAGAGGCATGATTGCGAGCCTAGCCATACAATCCTGGCTTTTACAAGCAAAGTATATTGTAGTTGGGCTTGGGCATGGGTAATGTCCCTGTGTAACGTTGGTTCTGGGTTGCGGTTATATTGCATTTTCAACGAGCATATTTGTGCCTCTGTATTGTGTAGTCTGCCACTTCCTGGGTTTTTCTTCTGTAGAATAGTTAATTAATTCCTCTAGGAGAGTCACTTTAAGGGCTTCCGATAATATACCTGGGAAATCCACATAGTGTTGATCATGAGTAAAGTAGGTATCAATCGTTTCATCTATGTGGGATGTGAGTTTAGTGTCACAGAGGGACCATGTTGATAGTCTCCAGCGTAGAGGAGCTCTACGGCTGCCTGTCTGTAGTTGAAGTGTTATGGAGTAGTGATCAGAGAGGCCTCGGGCCAGGATTTGTGCCTGTGTTATTCTATGGTTCTGTCGGGTGACTCAATTGCTTAGTGTTTAGCAATCAGTACTACACAAGAAGAAAAGTTTTGTCAAGGTCAAATTAAAAAATAAATCAATATTTTAAGAATGGCCAACGAAATACACCAAAAACACTAAATCATTAGTTCAGAGACAGTATTTACTTTGTTTTGAGTAAAAAATATGGCTGTCACATGAGCAGTTTATAACACCAAATGGGTAAAGTGACTTCCGTGAACTAAGAACAATAAGGTGATATCATGGGTGAAAACTGTACACAACATATACACCTAACAAAAATAGTTCAATGAGATAATGGGTGTCTGTCCCTTCATATTTCTATAATCACAGTTTTCAATCAAGCCCTATGTTATTTTGTAGTGAGGAAACTGTTAGACATGGACAAAAAAAGCGTTGGAAGTTTCGACCCAGAGGTATGTGCAGTTCAACATGCGTCACAGCGGGTCTTCCTCAGGGGTGAAGACACTGATGTGGACAGCCAGATCTAACTGTGGCATAAATCACACAGCAGAGCTTCTGAAAACGTTAGCAAATTATTGCATCTTGGGCAATCATAGGACTAGGAGGGACGCCCAGTGACGGCTTCTGGGCCAGGGCCTGTGGGCCCTTCCAATGATGAAGCAGGTAGAGAGGATTCTGCCAGCAAGATGCAGTGCATCCATTGGTCTAAGAATTTTTCAGGTGAGGAGCCCTCGAGCCCTCAGGAACCCTAGAAAACAAAGATTGTTCCTGCAAGCCCTTTGCTCCGCGTTCTCCACGTGAGCATCCACTTCTTTGGAGACTAGGGTGAGCCGCAAGATTGTGCGTTGCATGTCTGTCACCGAGTCTTCCACTCAAGAGACTCTAAACTCGGCTTCCGCTGTTCTGTCGACTGCTGAGCATTATCTTGTCTGATCAGCATGGCATCATTGCCAGCCCCTCCAATTTTAGCTTCCAATGCATTGTTGGATTTGTTAATGGCCACACGGATCTGGTCAGTGTCCGAGCTAGTGCCATCAGGACCAGCACCATCCTCGGATGTAGTGTCCAACGCCTTTGTGGCAGCGAACGCAAATTTATCCAATGTGCCTTCTTTATTATGTTGGTTTGGTTTGTCTTTGGCCATGTTGATAGAGAGCCTAGCAGTTTCAAGGCATCTGTCTTTCAAAGGACTATCTCCGCCTGTATATGTCCCCACTTCTCTTTATGGCTGACATGGTGCATGCCCGGTAGTGAAGATCTTCCGGCAGTCAGCCACACCCCTGCCTCCTCACCCGGGCCAACAGGAAGTGTCACCACAGAGCTCGGGTCTCTCTGCTGTAGTGGAGTGCCGAAATGAAGTTGGGTTCAGCCAGGGATGCCGATGTGCATCAGCCAACTGGTGCCCCCCACCTGTTGGCATGCTAGAGCCAAGCCCAGGTTACCATGCTTCAGTTTGGCAACAGGCTTGGTCTCTTCGGCCTCAGTTCCAGGGCGCATGGGACCTCTCAAAACCAGTCTCGAGTCAGTCACCCCCCAGACAGCTCCCAGGGCTTTTTTGTTATCTGAAGTAGGGGTGGGTGGAATTTGCGTAGTCGCGCTACGCAAAGCTCCGCAAAACGGTTAAAAATCTCAGCGAGCATGCAAAAGTTCCACGAACATATGGAATTGCTTGTTCTGCCCGTTCGTGATGCTCTTTTCCTGTTCACAAACGCTGTTTGTGTGCTTGGGGAGAAATATCTTGCGAACACGCATTTTGAAAGCACAAACAAGCAAAAAATTCAGCGAAGCCGCGGATCGCAAAATTATTGGCAATTCTGCGTTATCCTCGGAATGCAAAATTATCCAAATTCCACAAGCGGAACAGAATTTACCGCCCAGGCCTAATCTGGAGCTCAAACAGCCTTCTCCTGGTTTCACCAAATTCAAGAAAGAGAAATCTCGCACCTGCTCCTTCTACGGAAATGCCCCCAGAATCTGGAATGCTCTTCCACAAGACGTATGTGAAAATCAGTCTCTCCCTCATTCAAGACAAATCTGAAACTCCTTCTCATGAACAAATATTTAAGCACACCCTCCTAAAGCTTTTGACAGCTCCTGCTGCCACTCACTGCCACTCACAAAGTTAAATCTAGCCTCAGAACCATTCTCTTGGGGAAAACCCTTATGCCTCCACAAAGAGTTCTGTAGCTACCCATGGAATATCTCACCCATTCAGTTGTGTTGCACGTCACAGATCACTATCAACTATTGGTCTTATCTATGTCTACTTATTCCCCGGGTAGCCTGTGCAATTGGATTTATGCTTCGTTAAAATATTATATACATATATAGATACTCTGTGTTCTACCTCAACAATAGTTCAGATAAGGTTCCTAATGCCTTCTTTTACTTTGTTTTCACATGCCACTGCAGAATGTTAATCATTGGCCTTATGTTTGTTTACTTACTCCACATGTAACTCAATGCAAATGTTTCTAAGTATTGTTAAATCTTTATATATCTATTTATGCTGTTGCTACCTCAAGAATGTATCAGGCACTGACCCTCATACATTCATTTATTTTGCTTGCGTACTGCTTCTGTGTTAAGTTTAACCAAATTAGTACTGATACTGCACGCTATGAAAACAATTTCATAAACTATCTCTACCTCAGAAATGCCTAGACATTTCACCTAAGTACCGCCAGGATGTCTTTATGCCTACCCCAATAGGTACCGCTACTATGCACTTCTAAAACAAACTAGACAGCAATTAACTGTCTCTACCTCAGGAGTGAATTGCTACTGATCCTTAGACCTGTATCATCTTTGTATTGCTATTTTGATGACAAACGGGCCGCGCAGAGCTGATTTAGTTTGCAACTGCCATCTTAGATGGTCAAACACCCCCCTCCCCCAATGTTAACACTTGTGTATGCTGGAGTTCCCAAGAAGTCTCCCTCTCTCTGAGATGCATTCTGCCTTGAGAGTAACACAGGACTTCTGTATGCTTTCCCATGTTACATCTCCTGCCCGAGCTCTGAAGATCTGGACACAAGTCATTCTAGTGGCTCCAGATTGAGCTAGGAGTATGTGGTAACTAGAACCTTTGGACTTTAGCATCTGTTCTCCATTAGGCTGCAGCTGCTTGATAATCTTCTGTTGCAGTAGCAGGGCAGGGCCCTGCACCTGAAACCAGTCAATCTATACCTCCTTGTGTGGAGATTGAGGGATGACAATCGAATGCATATGATCTACCGCCACCGAGCCCCCCCAGTAATGACTTGATGCAGTACTTATAACACGGACCCGTTGTAGCCCAAGCTATCGTATATGTTACTGTTTGTTTCGCATTTGGCCCAAGAAGGCCTTGCAGGCTGTCACCTTTCAGACTTTTTTCTCTCACCATCCACAAAACAGCGGCTTTGTGAGGAATAGAACAATACAAAATGCATAAGTATTTATAAGGGACACATTCCAGTACAGATATGACAGCGATTTCTGTTTGAAGCACTATAATATGTTTTTAGCCTTTATTCAGTACTCGGAAAAAATAAACCTGACCGAATTTGGCAAAATGATTTGCCATTGTTGAGGTGAAAATCCAAATCAATTTGAAAAGCATGTTGTTTTCCTGCAAGTGTTTTACATGCACATTTTAACTCAATGTTCTTTTTTCTTTTCTTTTTGTAATGATGTGGAAGTTGGTGGAAACATGGACTGGAAGCAAATAGCAAGTATTCAAGAATCCATTGGGGAAACAAGTTCACAGAGCGTTGTTGTGGCTGTCGATAGGTAAAGTAATGTTATTTTTCATAGAACATTTTGTTTAAAATCAACAATTTTCAAAACCATATTACCAAATAGCAATTATAAATAACAAAGTGTAGAAATTACATCTTGTTGTGTATTGTTCCAGATAAAAGATGCACAATTTGCTACCTTCCTGTACTGTTGCAACAAAGGGTATCAATGATAATTGTACTTAAAAGTGATAAAGGTATATACGTAACTTTTCTTTTTAGTTATTGGTGCATACCTTATACTTTCTCTTTAAATATTTTTCACCATCATTACCTCGTCTAAATTCAGTTTAAATCTAATCATTGTGTAGCGTGCTTCAGTTTGAAAGTTTTAATACAGTAAGTAGAATGCTGGATTGCTTTGAGTATAATAATAACTAGCCTAAATGGTAGAGAATGTAATCGGAGATCAAATCATATTCTATTTTCGCAAGAGTCTGAGTTAGACAAGGCTAGCACATTGACTATGTTCTGCTTTGCTGCTGCTCCAGGTTCAGGTACATTCAAATATCCTATTCTGTGACTCTTAAATTTCACCATAATTCAAAATTATTAGTGGTGTTAGGTACGATAATGCAAAAGAAGTTGCCTAGAGAGAATTAAGTACCGTATCATAATACATTTTCTTGGTAATAAAGTGTCAATCTTGCCATTTTAAATTCCTCAAGAAATTTCTTCACTTTAATGCCAGAAAGACTGTACTCATTACGTTGAGAATAAATTATTGTATCAGCTTGTATGCGGGCTGGCGCAGATAGTCCAACATTCTGCAGCCAGAAAGGTGCTACAGCTTGCTAAACTGAGCTAACATCAGCATTTAAAGACTCGACTGGCTACCTGTACATAAAAGAATCTTGGTTACAACACTGTTGCTCAGACCCGATATATCTCACTGCCAGAATTAGCCACCACAAGACTCTGAGAACACTGAGATCTGCAAATGCAAATCTGCTGAAGCCTCCTTCAGACTTAAATCTCGAGGTGGAAAATCTTTCATGGTTATAGGCACCACGGCATGGAACCAATTACCAATGCATCTCCGATTTATAAACATGTAAGATGCTTTTAAAAAGACTTTACTCTGAAGACTTGGCTCTTCCAAGCCTCTGACGCACTCTGTCATGCCCTCATTTAAATCGTCCCATTTGTGCTCTGGACAAGGTCTACACTACTGCTTATTAGACCACCAGGATGGGCATTTTCAGTACTTCATATCTTTATTCTGCTGTTTCTTAGCACTGAAAGAATATGTGTTACCACTTCTCATTTCAAAACTATCCACTTTACTAACTTCAGACGGATGGAGGTCTAAGTGGGCCAATTAAGGATTTGAAGTTGTGAATTGCAGGTCCTTACTCAAAGTTAATGTCTCCACTGCAGTTCTCTATCATTGAATCTTCATTAATATTCCTAAATAGTATATTTCCTCATGTGGAATCCAAAATATATTTACAAAACAGAGGAATAGTTGTCTTCAATTTAGACAAAATGCTTGTGTGGAGGAAGCATTTTCTTTTAATAATACATTTGTCATACATTTCAAAAGTATAATAGTGGAATATAAATGATTTTTCACAAATATAGATGCCTTTATGCCTACAAGTTTTCATTTTCCTGTTTTCTAAAAAGAGAGCAAAAGAAAGACTACTGTTTCCATGCTCAGGCATCCTCTCATAGAGGAATAACTGCATTGTCACTTTGAGATGCCCTTAAATCTCAACAATCCCAGTATCCAGCACAGACTGAGGATTTGCATCTCATTTATTTTTTTCTGTCATTGTTAGAACCCTTGAACTAAGGATGTTAACTTTCATTTAGGTTCTCATAACATTGTGTTAGTGATTTAAATTTAGTTTTCAGTCTTTTACCACATTCTAGTTCTCTAAATGATTGTTCGAGGAATGTGTGGCTGTACATACACTTACTTAGCGTAAGTCCGCCTTCAGGAGTTGGGTACAGATGATTGCAAGTTATTTTTGTTCCAAGAAGTTTTTTCGAGTCACGAGGCTGTGTGACTCCTCCTCTCTGTGGTACTGCTCATGGGCATCAACTCCATTGTTTGATTGGTTTTTTTTTTCGCCCATGGGTTTGGACGTACTGTCTCGCGCTCCGGTTGGAGATCGTCTCGGGTTCCCTTTGGTTCACCTGCAGATTCCGTAATTCTACTGTATTGTCTTGTTCCTGTAGTTCTACATTCATCTCGAGCAAAGAAACAATCTGGTTTGTCGAATCTCTCTACTTGTCTCGACGCCCTTCAGGCCACACCCGGCTGAGCCTTTTCCCATTGATCAGCTCTAACTGAAAATGAGTTGCTGATGGAACAAATTCCATTCCGCTTCTGTCCGAACTGCTATTCAAAATACCCCCACACGACCTACAATCGGTCTCTAACTTATGCCTCTTTCCAGATCATCGAGAAGATACCTGTGAGGCCTACAAGTCCTTTCGGTCTAAAAAGACCCTTTGGGACCGACGTGTGCTGCGTCTAGAAATGCAGCGCAGAGACTACACACCAGATATCTTCGGCCAGTTGGAAGAGGAGGAAGAAGAGACGTCGGCAGTCATAGTGGAGTCTATCTCTATACAAAACTCCAGCTCAAAGTTGAACACCGAACAAAATATAGTTCACCTGGAGTCTTCCGAAGATTGTTGGACCGTGAGTACACTTGCCCCCAATCCGATGCCCAAGATATCAGCTCCAACCAGTAAAACTAATCACAATCCACCACTGCATAAATGCCATGGCAAGCACCGATCTATTGATTCGGATGCCCTGCCCTTGGGCTTGGCACCGAAACATTGGCCTACAGCAGGTGCCTCCACTTAAAAATACGCCTTGGAACCGATGCATTGAACTATAGCCTTGGTACAGAAAAACAAATAACACAGCTCTTCGGGTCCGACCACTCTGGCACCAAAAGCAAAACAGTGCAGGCACCAAATGTTATAAATCAGACCCAAAAAACCACCCGAGTCCATCCTTGAGATTATGCAAGAGCGTCTCGATCCGAGGCAAAAGACATTAGAAATTCAGCCCCGTACAAAGAAAATTGTTCTACAACTGGCAACACCTCTACCATCTAAAAGACAACTTTCTTTCGATGATGCCATTAACCCTCCTATTCAGCCTGATCAAAAGAACAAAATGAACATAGACACAAGCCCTTTACATGTACCTATTCCTCCAACTCTGTCATTACCACCCCCTACCTCCACTCCTCCACCTGCTTCACCACAACAGTCTGAGGAGGGTAACATAATACCTCACACACTTTCCCCCGTCAGTAAACCTACTGATATAGGAGAGGACACACATCCTGGGGATCTATGGAATGCCTATGACATAGACCCACAGGGCAATACAGACCCAAACCTCTTACCTACACGCCCATCCCCACCAGATGTTGCTTCAGCTTACCAAGATTTAATAGCCAGAGCAGCAGCATACCCCCAGGTGCCCTTACACAAGGACTCTATCAAGGATGATTTTCTCTTTTAGACCATGCTACTGCACAATTAGGCTCTCAATACTTGCCAATGCTTAAGGGAATTCTACATCACACTGATGATGTCTTGAAAGATTCAATGAGCGCTCAAATTATAACACCAAGGGTTGACATGAAAATGCAAGGAAGCTCCATCTGAACCCATTTTTCATTAGAGATCAGTTAATCCCTGACTCATTATTGGTGACCAATACAAGGAAAAGAGATATCTCCCGGATAACAGGGGATGCACTTCCCGCAGAAAAAGAATCAAAACTAATTGACACATCTCAAAAATGGGTTGCTGCCCAATCTGCTAATCATTGGTGAATTGCCAAGCCTTGTTAGCACGCTATGACAGGGCACATTAGGGCGAAATGAAGGGGCTCGTCCAGCATCCCCCAGAGGAGTATAAAAAGCAGAGGTATGAATTAGTTAACAAGGGTAAACTAAACACTCTTGGCTCCGTGTCTCTGCATTTAAAATCGAGGCCCAGCAAGCGGTCCTCAATCTCCTTTTTGACAAAGGGTATCCTTTTGGACCTCAAGTAGATGCAGCCCTGAAAAAAATGAAAAAGGACACCAATGGCGCAAAATCTATTGATGCTCTCCAATCTCCCTATTTTTGTTGGTCCTTTCATAGCTCCAACTTCAAAAAGAATGCCTGATCTGCATCAACAGGCACCTCGGGGACTTCATACAAAAACCAAGGTCAAACATCAACCTCTAGAGACTTCCACAGGGGTACTTAAAGAGGAACTGATTTCAAAGGCAGCAGACAAGGAACTGCTACCCAGACCGCAAACACAACCTCCAATCAATTATTGCCTCATAATTCCCCCCACCATCTAGCACCTGTCCGGGAACGTCTACAACAATTCTTCCCTGATCAGCAATCCATTAGTACAGATCAGTGGGTGTTGGACATTATCCAACATGGTTACTGACTGGAGCTCATCACAACTATTCCACCCCGCAAGCACAAACTTTCCAAACCAACACCAAGCTCTGCTCAAACAAGAGATAACAGCTCTCATACTCAAAGGAACCATAGAGCTAGTCCAACCTCAACATCAAGGAACAGGAGTTTATTCACTATACTTTCTCACTCCCAAAAAAAGACGGCTCACTTCGACCCATTCTTGACCTCAGGCCCCTAAATCACTACATTCTATCGGAACACTTCCACATGGTCACCCTTAAGGAAGTAATACCACTGCTACAAAAAGGCAACTTCCTGTCTGCATTAGACCTAAAGGATGCCTACTTTCATATACCCATCCATCCTGCTCATCACAAATGCCTACGGTTTGTCTTCCAGGGACAACACTATCAATACATAGTGCTTCCTTTCGGAGTCACCACTGCCCAACAGGTATTCACAAAATGCCTAGCAGTGATAGTGACACATCTGCACAGAGAAAACATTCAGGTATTTCTTTGCTTCGACGATTGGATTATAAAAGCCAACAGCTCCCACGTTTGCAGCCAACATACACAAAACATTAACCCCACTACATTTTCTAGGGTTTACCATCAACATACAAAAATTGCAACTCCAACCATTACAGATTCGACCGTCTTTAGGGGCCATACTAAATGCGCACTTGGGAATAGCATTACCAGATATAGCCAGAATATATATAATTCAAACACTAACCCAGCAGTTTTAAACCGGGCTTCAAATCACAACCAGGACAGTCAAGCACCTTTTAGGCATGATGGCATCCTGCATTGCAATAGTCCCACATGCCCTCCTACAAATGAGGCCGCTACAAGAAGGTCTCTCACATCAGTGGAATCAGTCACAGGGTCAACTACACAATCGAGTGTTGATAGACCGCCTCACACATCACTCTTTGCAGTGGTGGAACTCACAAAACCTGTCCAAGGAGTGGCCGGTTCTAGACCCAGTTCCCCAGGCCATTCTTACAGCGGATGCTTCTCTGACAGGTTGGGGAGCTCACTTTCAAAATCTTTCGATTCATGGTGTATGGGATCCTAAACACCAGGGTCTCCATATCAATTACCTAGAGTTTCAAGCGGTTCACCTAGCATTGAAAGCGTTCCTAACTCACCTAATAAACAATGTTGTACTGATCTAGACAGACAATATGATAACTGTGTACTATCTACAGAAACGGGGGGACCCACTCTACATTCATCCTGCTTAGCCCAGAACATCTGTCGCTTAGCCTCACATCACAACATTCATCTCCTAGCAGAACGCGTACCAGGGACAAGCAATCAACCTCCTTAGCAGGATGCAACAACACATCTACAAATGGGAACTCCACCCCAAAGTCCTCATGCCATGCTTTCACAAGTAGGGGTTTCCACAAATAGACCTGTTTGCAACCCTACAAAACATAAAATGCCCAAACTTCTCGTCCAGGTTCCCACACCCACTATGGAAGGGCAATGCTCTATGGATGAACTGGTCAGGGGTATTTACCTATGCTTTTCCACCTCTCCCACTACATATATTTGTGGTCAGAAAACTCAGGAAAACCTCCCTTTCCTGTTACTAATAGCTCCAACCTGGGCTTGTCAACCATGGTTCACCATACTACTGGAACGCTTACAAGTTCCACACAAGGAACTTCCCCTCAACCCAGACCTTCTCACACAGAACAATGGTGAAATCAGACATCCCAGTCCCAAGGAAATTAAGTTTGCCATATAGCTCCTGAAGTCGTAGAATTTGGGTATCTAAGCATGCCACAGCAGTGCATGGATATTCTTAAAGCTCTAAAACCTAGAACCAGAATGTGCTATTCTGCCAAATGGAAACGATGTATCTTTAACTGCTAGCGTCAAAAAGTAAACCCACTAAATGAGCCAGTACAAATGATCATTTGTTATCTCCTGCATCTCCAAAACTCAGGTCAAGCCTACTCTTCAACCCGCTTACACTTTGCAGCCAATCTACAAAACAGACAACATATATCTTTATTTAACATAACAGTCAATAAAGTGTTTATGGAAGGACTTAAATGAGTAATTCCAACCAAACTTGCACCAGCTTGGAATCTCCACATTGTTCTAACAAGGCTCACTGGGCCACCCTTTGAGACACTGCATTCCTGCCATCTCCAATACTTATCTTGGTAGGTAGCATTTTTAATAGCTATCACTTTACTCGGACGTGTCAGTGAGCTTCAGGCACTAACTTTAGAAGAACCATTCTTTCAGCTCCACAGAAACAAAGTTGGGCTCCGAACAAACCCAAAGTTCCTTCCCAAAGTAGTCTCAGCTTTCCATATAAATCAACCAATTGACTTCCTTGTCTTCTTTCCACAACCTGAAACCGTTACAGAGAGAGCTCTTCATGCTCTAGACGTAAAAAGAGCTTTAGCGTTCTATTTCGACTGAACCAAAACATTTAGGAAAATCAAGCAGTTTTTCATGGCTTTTTCATCTCCCCACACTGGAAACCCTCCAAACTTGCGATTTTTAGATGGATTGTCAAATGCAGTCAAACATGTTATGTTAAAGCTCAAATACATGTTCGAGGCATATGGGCTGCAGACCACACACTAGTGCATAGATCGCCATCTGGTGGTGGCCCCGGATGATTACACTTTGTTGTTGTCTTGGAAGAGTCTTTGTTTGGTAGACGACTCCTCCTGTAGAGCGTAGTGCGCATGGGCATCGACATCCATCTTCAGATTTTTTTTCCGCCATCGGGCTCGGATGTGTTTTTCGGTCAGTCCCGTTACCGATCTCCTTTCAACCTCCAGTCCTACATCATACCATTGGTATCGTCTTCGATCGTGATTACAGTTACCTGCGTCGAAGAAAGGCTTGCGCTTCTCGATTCCAGCGTTCGTCGGGGCAGTTGGGCCCAACTGCGCCATTGGGCCTTTGGCTCATGGAAAGAACACCCTTCAAGAAGTGCCCTCAGTGTGGACACTAATTCCCCCACACTGACCTACATGAGGTTTGCAGTCTGTGCTTGTCCCCAGAGCACGAGAGTCGAGATTGCCAGGCCTGCGCTTCGTTCCAGTCGAAGAAAACCATCAGAGACCGTCGAGCTCAGAGTCATGGCACAGTCCTCTTCATCGACACCAGACCTCATCATAGACGAGGCTCCAATCGATCTAGAGTCCGAAGAACAACAGCAGAACAACATTGTTTCCGAAGCAGAGGATTCAGCTTCTGGAGCCGAAGGACAATCAGAAGACGACGATCTTCTTCCTGCTGGTCAACAGGTCGTGAGTACAAGCGTCGACCCTGTTCACACCCCTTCTGGCTCGGCAGCGAAGAACCCAAAAAAGCCTCCAGTCGACTCAGGCTCGAGTCAGTCTGTCGGTCCCGATAAGCAAAAGGTCTTAAAACCAAAACTAATTCCGGCACCGAAGCAGCCCTCGGTACCAAAACCGGTCGAGCTGACAACAAGCTCAGCACCGAAGGCAGTTCCCAAGCCTATCGAACCGAAGACAACTCCGGTTCCGAAAAAAGTCGACCCGAAGCCCATCTCGGCTCCAAAACACACTTCGGCCCCAAAGGTCGACGATCCCAAACGGGCTTCGGGACCAATAATCCTGGATCCGAAAAGCTCCGATCCGAAAAAGAAACACAACACCAAGTCTTTGGATCCGAAACCAAGTTCTGCTCCAGAGACTGCAATGGGCACTGTAAAACCTTCCAAACAAGTCGGACCCAAACAAGACAAGTGAGCGCCAAAAAAGGATAGTTACACAGAAGAGCTTTTCCGCCCAGATCCGAAACAAAAGACTCTTCAAATTCATCCAAAGACTGGACATAATATTACAGTGCCTTAAAAGAGGAAAATGGACTCTCCCAAGCCACCTCCAGTTCCTCTAAAAAAAATGCACAATCTTCCCCCATAAGAATTCCTTCACCATTGCCAGAGATACCACTTGACATTTCTCCTGTGCACTCACCATCCACCACGCATAGTCCTATACCAGAGGATGATGATGATAAAAAGATTTATTCACAGGGGGTGAAAAGTGAGCAACACATAGATGACACAGATGACCCAGACAATATCCCTGGACCATCAGATGATCCCTGGGAAGATTATAATGCGCCAGATGCACCAGATCTGCCACAAGATGATGCATACCCTTCTAGACCATCTCCTCCAGATGACACTATTGGGTTTACACAGCTTATTCATAGAGCAGCCACTTTTCATGAGGTGGATTTACATACAGATCCAGTGAAAGAAGACTTCCTTATGGATACATTGCTGTCATCACACAAAACCACAACCACATTACCAATACTTAATGGAGTGGTAAGGCATGCACCAGAGGTATTCAAAGACCCTGTCAGAGCAAGGGTAATCAACCCCAGACTAGAAAAAAGTATAAAGCGGCTCCAACTGACCCAGCATACATCAAGGGTCAGCTGCCATTAGACTCATTAGTAGTCTCAAATGCGAGGAAAAGAGCTAACTCGCAGACAACAGGGGATGCCCCATCCCCTGATAAGGAGTCCAAGCTTTCTGATGCCTCAGGGAAACGCACCATCTCACAAGCAGCCAATGTCTGGAGAATTGCTAACACTCAAGCTTTGTTAGCAAGATATGATCGAGCTCATTATGATGAGCTCGAGACACTCATGCAACATTTGCCAGAACAATATAAAGCCAGGGCTTCTGACTTAATACATGAAGGCAAGGTCATTACCAATACCTCAATCTACTGTGCGTTAGATGCTGCGACACAGCCTCTAGAGCAATAAATACTGGAGTACTGTTACGTAGACATGCCTGGTTATGCATCTCTGGGTTCAAGCCAGAAGTACAGGCCAGTATCCTAAATCAACCTTTTGACCAGCAACATCTTTATGGTCCTACAATTGATAATGCACTAGAGAAAATGAAAAAAGAAACGGACACGGCAAAATCCATGGGAGCCTTACAAACTAAAACCCACCGAGCGTCCTTTCGTTGCTCCTCTTACAGGGGCGCCTCAAAAGGTTTTCAAACAGACAACACCTCCTCTTCTTATAAAGGGCCAACCCAAACCTCAACCAGTAGAGGTTATTACAGAGGAGGATATAGAGGTAACAACAATAAAGGTAGAGGCAGAGGCAACAACAAACGCAATGTCTCCACTCCCAAACAGTGACTTCCCTCCCATCCCCCCAGACCATTCCACTCCTGTCGAGGGGAGATTACAACAGTTCCTACCTGTCTGGAACTCCATCACCACAGACAAGTGGGTAAGACAAATAGTTCAGTTAGGTTACTGCCTGGAGCTCACTTCCACTCCTCCAACAATACCACCCAGACAGCGTCCCATGTCACAGGTTGCATCTCTACTGCAAAAGAATGCAATAGAACCAGTCCCAAAATACCATCAAAATACAGGAGTTTACTCTCTATACTTTTTCATCCCCAAAAAGGACGGTTCCCTCAGACATATACTAGATCTAAGGTCCTTAAACCTTTTCATACAGTCCGACCACTTCCAGCAGGTAATGCCTCTGTTAAAACAAGGCGAATTCCTTGCCACATTAGATCTCAAGGACGCCTACTTTCACATTCCCATCCATCAAGCTCACAGAAAGTACCTTTGGTTCGTATTAGACGGTCAACATTACCAGTTCAAAGTACTCCCTTTTGGAGTAACTACAGCACCTCGAGTTGTCACAAAGTGTCTAGCAGTAGTAGTAGCACACTTAAGAAGGGACAACATTCATGTCTTCCCATACCTAGACGACTGGCTAATAAAATCCAAGTCATAACACCAGTGTGTGCAGCACATGCATCAGACCATCTGCCTGCTACACAAGCTAGGATTCACAATAAATCACAAAAAGTCACATCTCTAACCATCCCTGTCTCAACAGTATGTGGGTGCCACAATAGATACCTCCAAAGCAATTGCACCCCCCAATCCAACAAGGATACAAAGTATGCAAGCTCTAATACAAAGATTCCAGCCACAACACTCACTACCAGCTCGAGTGTTCATGCAATTAATTGGAATGATGGCATCTTGCATCTTCATAGTGCCACATGCAAGACTCCAAATGTGCCCCCTGCAAGAGTGCTAAGCAAGTCAATGGAATCAGGCTCAACAACAAATACCAGATCTGGTGGTGGTGGACGACCGGACAAATTGCTCTCTGCAGTGGTGCAACACCAAAAACCTTTCCAAGGGCCGGCCGTTCATAGAGCCTGTTCCACAAGTGGTGCTAATCATAGACGCATCTCCCACAGGATGGGGAGCACGTTTGTAAAAACACACAGTACAGGGCACATGGACACTGCAACAAAAGCTACTCCACATAAATCATCTTGAGTTGCTAGCAATTTTTCTATCTCTTAAATCGTTTCAGCATTACCTACCAGGCAAGGCTGGTATTAGTCCTTACCGACAATACGACAGCCATGTATTACATCCAAAAACAAGGAGGAATACACTCCTTACAGCTCTCCTGGCTGGCAGAGAGCATATGGAGGTGGGCCATTCCTCAAAAAATCTTTCTGTTAGCAGAACATCTACTAGGAGTTCACAATCAAGTTGCAAATCTGTTAAGTCGTCAAAGACAACAGATACACGAGTGGGAACTTCATCCTCAAGTTCTTCAACCTTTCTTTCACGAGTGGGGCCAACCAGAGATAGATCTGTACGTCACACATCCCAACTCCAAATGCCCAATCTTCGCCGCTGGATATCCACACCCATTGTCCAAAGGCAATGCGATATGGATGAGTTGGTCAAACAAATTTGCGTACGCTTTTTCACCTCTCCTACTAATTCAATTAGTGGTACGCAAGCTACAGCAACATTCCCTCACATTGATTCTCATAGCACCAACATGGGCAAGACAACCATGGTGCACCACACTACTAGAACTCTCAGTAGTACCACATCAAAAATTAAAACTCTCTCCACATCTACTGACACAGAACCATGGCGAGATCATGCATCCAGACCCAATGCAGCTCAACTTAGCGATTTGGCTCCTGAGGTCTTAGAGTTTGGATACCTCAATCTTCCTCCTGATTCCATGAATGTTACACCCCACCACTAGAGCATGCTATGCAGCCAAGTGGAAAAGATTTGTGTATTGCACAAATAACAACATTAACCCACTAGATGTTTCTATACAAAACATCATATGTTACCTGCTTCATCTACAAAGATGTAGTATAGCGTACTCCTCAATCAGATTACATCTTGCTGCTATAGCAGCTTACCTTCAAAACAGACAACATCTGTCATTATTTAGAGTACCTGCCATCAAAGCATTTATGGAAGGACTCAAAAGAATAATTCCTCCCAGGATACCACCCTCCCCTGTATGGAATTTAAATATTGTTCTCACTAGACATATGCGTCGTCCATTTGAACCCTTGCATAAGTGTGAATTACAGTTCCTTACATGGAAAGTTGCTTTTTTAGTTGCTGTTACCTCACTTAGAAGAGTAAGTGAAATCCAGGCATTAACAATTCAAGAACCATTCATACAACTCCATCACAACAAAGTGGTTCTTAAAACAAACCCAAAATTCCTTCCAAAAGTCATTTCACCGTTCCACCTCAATCAATCTATTGAGTTGCCAGTATTCTTTTCTCAACCTCAAACAGTTGCGGAAAGAGCTCTACATACATTAGATGTAACAAGAGCGCTCCTCTACTACATTGATAGGACAAAACCATTTCGTAAAACAAAACAGTTGTTTGTGTCCTTTTCTCCTCCACATAAAGGTAATCCTATCTCAAAAGCTGGAATTGCCAGGTGGATTGTTAAATGCATTCAGATTTGTTACCAAAAAGCAAAACACACTCTTTCTATTCCCCCTAGGGCTCATTCCACCCGTAAATTAGGGGCATCTGTGGCATTTCTAGGAAATATAACCCATGATGATATCTGCAAAGCAGCTACATGGTCTACAACGAACACCTTTACAAAACACTACTGTGTACATGTGCAGGCAAAACAACAAGCTGCTGTGGGCCAGGCTGTACTCAAAACATTATTTCAAACTACTGCAACAGATACTGGTGGTCGCCGCTAAGGGCGAAAACTGCTATGCAATCTATGCACTAGTGTGTGGTCTGCAGCCAATATGCCTCGAACGGAAAATGCTACTTACCAGTATGCATCTGTTCTTGGCATGTAGGGCTGCAAAGCCACACACACCCACCCTCCTCCCCGGCTACCTATATCTGTTCCAGTAATATCTTCGTTAGATACACAAGACATGGACATCTTTTTCTGTACTCGTACAACTCCATCATTTCCCCAATGGCGAAAAACAATCTGAAGATGGTGCCAATGCCCATGCGCACTACGCTCTACAGGAGGAGTCATCTACCAAACAAAGACTCTTCCAAGACAACAAGAAAGTGTAATCATCCGGGCCTACCACCAGATGACGATCTATGCTCTAGTGTGTGGCTCTGCAGTACTACATGCCAAGAACAGATGCATACTGGTAAGTAGCATTTTCCTTACATGTTCCCCTTAGGGTTTACCCAACTCGCAAAATAGGAGCCTCTTTGGCATTCCTGGAAAACATACCCATTGCTGACATTTGCAAAGCAGCAACACGTTCCACACCGCACACTTTCACAAAGCACTACCGTGTGGATGTATTAGCATGTCAACGATCCAGTGTTGGACAACCAGTGCATCATACTCTTTTTCAAAAACCTGCTACCCCCACAGGCTAGCCACTATTTTGGTAGAGGGACTGCTTCACAGTCTGTGCTAAGCATGTGTATCTACAGCCACACATGCCTTGAACAGATTATGTTACTTCCTCTGTAAGCATCTGTTCTTGGCATATAGATTTTCTGTGGAACAGAATACTGTCTATTGCAACATAACCACTAAACGGTATCCTATGAATGTCTTTTTTCCTTTTGTTTTCTTTCACCCCTAAGACCCAGAGGAAAATTCAATCTAGTGATTTTGAAGAGCCCCACCCAATGTTTTAGAGGCATGCTTCATCATTGGGTCTCATACTGTTTCCTATAAACCAGGATGGCTCAGCCATATTCCAGGCAGCTTTTGGATATTGCCTGATGGGATTCTTAGAATAACAATACCTCAGGTGCACTCCAGTTTCCTTTTAATATTGGGTGCCCTTGGTATAACTAAAATACATTTGTGGGTGGTATAATTCTCCATACACCCTCCTCAAGGTTGACATGTTTTAGCCTACCTCAACAGCCTCGAAGGATCCCGGGCCTTCATCAGGACTAGTTATATACCCAATTGTTATGGTTTAGCGTTGTGTCCTGTTCCTGTCAGTCTAATAACATTTAAAGGGCAATACAGAACAAAGACATGGAGGCTTACTTTGCCCAGTTTCAAAAGCACATTTTTGATAAAGACTTGTAGCCGCAGATTCCTATTCTTTTTAATATTCCCCAGGCATTAGACTGGATCTGTAAACAGTTTTTTTGGTACTTCTGTTTGCCAGAAGGTGGCGCTGTGTGGCTGCACACTGACACCTTTCCTCTCTAGAAGTAATGTGCAGGGCCTATGTAGGTGCCAATCCTGCGTGCTGATGTCAGTTCCTTTCTTTCCTCACCACCAGACACAGATCCGGAGCTTCTCATCATCTCTCTGAGACCCCTTCCTAGATTTCTTTCTCTCAACAAAACATTTTTCAGTGGGCAAGGGATGTTACAACACACTTTAAACACTGCAAGGATTGTTGCAAACAGATGTCTCTGACAGATCCTCACCAGGTGTGCCTGTTGTGTCTGGGGTTGGGCCTCGACTCCAAGACCTGTGGGACTGGGCTGTGATAAACCTGATGGCAATCAGGGTACACAAGGCGAAACTTTGTTATCAAGCAAGAAGGTGCAGCATTGGGACCACTCCAAATCCCACCATAAGACCCGATACCGGTTCTGCTCCCATTTCGGGAGTAAGCGGAACTGCTCTAGAGGCCAGTGTTGGTTGCCCTACAAGTTTTCCAGTAAGCAAAAAAACACAAGAAGTCGAAGCAGAGTTCTGCTCCTTCGCAACATTCCTACTCCCCTGACTAAGTGCGTGGGAGCACCAACCATTTCACTCCTGCTTTTGAAGTTCTGCAGCTGGTCCAGGCACAACCTAAGTTTTCGTGACCTTCAGCCTGGCAGTGCCAGATCGAAGTGTTCCATGCAGCTATACACTGGCTCTTCAGATCTCTACTGAGTCCCTCTGGCAGACATTCATGCCCCATGCAGACAAGAGGATTTTCAAGTGTACTACAGCCCTCCGCTCCATGGATCCTCTGAACCACTTCTGCCCTCAGCTTCAGTTTCACATTTAGCTGAAATAGACTGGGTTCCTCCCCAGCATGGAACCCAGCAGTTTTGCGGTAGAGGCTAAGTGGTCCCCCTGCAATTAACAGAGGAACATCTCTCCATTTTGAAGCCAGAATGCAAGCTTCTTTGGCCAGAGGGACTGTCGAAAGAGTGCTTATGCCAGACGTAAGGCTTGGTTGTTATTCACTCTCCTTTCTGGTGCCCAAGAACGACAGAGGCATTCGGCCTATTTTAGATCTGCGCCCTCTCAAAACCTTCCTTAGGAAGGAGGAATTCAAAATGTTCACCCTCACCCAACTCTGGTTTGCCCTCGACCCTGGAGACTGGATGGTGATGTTAGAACTGCAAGACACCTATATCCACATATCCGTCCTGCTGGCCCATCAGTGCTACCTGCAGTTTGTGGTGGAACAGGAGTCCTTTCAGCTTGCGGTGCTCCCCTTTGGTTTCACATTAAAGCGATGACAATGTGGCAGCACACCTGACGTCATGGGTGTCAGTCTTCCCCCTTCCACAACAAATGACTGTTGAAGGCGGGCTCGCCCCAGGAAGTCATTAACCTCCTCCAGGCTACAGCGATCCTCCTGTCATCTTTGGTGTTCACTATCGATGTGCCGAAGTCAAACCTGACTCCTCAGATTCTCCCCTTCATCTAAGCCATTCTGGATTTGGTCTGGTTTTGTGCCTTTCCCCGAGACTGGGAGTGCAGGACATTCAGACTATGTATACAAACTCACTGGTAGTAATGCAAAGGAGGCGCACCTCATATACAAATACAATCAGATGGGGACCCAGAAGTGGTAGGTTCAAAGATTCATCAGTTTTTAGATAAACATTTGGAGTTGGTGCATCTCTGGATAAATATGCACCCTACTACCTAGATGCTCAAGTACATAGTTCTTGCCAAGCAATCCCTATGGAACACAGTCTTTATATACAGATATCCCGGCACTCTAAAGTAACTGTTTGTGTCTACATTTGTTCAAAAAGAGCCATTCTATGTGTCAATCCAAATATCACTGGTAATCAACAATTGTAGGTTCTCAAAGAGTTTTAATTCCAAACAATGTATAAAACATCACCATTTTTTCAAATAGACATAAGGTACTACTTTAAAAACAAAACATTCATAAGTAAAGACCAAGAAAGGACAAATGTTCTCTAATTGTAAGGGACTGTGGGCACGAAAGACAACAGCCGACACGTGTTTCGTCATGTCATGTGACTTTTCCACACCAAAGAAATCAATTTCCTGTTCTACAACATGTAATCGCAAAGTTAGGACGTCCTGGAGGCAGTTTGGGGAGTACACGCCAGTTGTGCATTGACTAATGAAATACGGCCTATCAAAGCCTACTTTGTCTCTCCATCTATGGGAATATGTTTTAAATAATAATCAATTTTTGTGGTATAGAAGGCCTGATTATGCACTGACCTTGGCGACACAGTTCAATGACAATTGAATTTAGCCATTGATGTGCTAACTTTGCGATTACATGCTGTAGAACAGGAAATTGATTTCTTTGGTGTGGAATTGGTCCTACGCAGGCGTCCGCGTAATATATTGGGGGGATTCGGACGTACTATCAGAAAATCAACTGGTCACTGAAAAACTTTGTGCTGATATCCCCAGGATGTATTGGTAGGATCCTGACGTTCTATTACAACATCTATGGTTACTACCCTAGCTGTAAAAGAAAAAACTACGAATCATAGCAAAATCATCATATGACGTGACGAAACACGTGAATACTCAGAATTTCAATGAGGTCACCTTTGAGGCTCCTAGGACTGAGGTCCCCCTGCATCCTGCTGGCCGAGCACGCCAGGTGGCAAATGCAGTCTCTGCAGTTGGATCTAACGTCCCAGTGGGCCTAACATCAAGGGGAACTCTCGGACCAAGTTCAGATTTCAGAGGAGATTATGAAAGGTCTGCAGTGGTGTTTCCTGGACTGCGATTGGGTCAGTGGCATACCGCTCTCCATGCCCCACTCAGATGTTTTTTTTAATTTTTTATTTTTTTTATTGAATCGAGGCAACAAGCAAAATTGACACAATACAGAAGAATCACTTTACCATTCTGCAATACATTTGAGAGGAGAGGGGGAGAAGCAGAGCCAAAGCACATCAAACATTCGAGGGGATGGGGGAACATCAAATACTGTATCTCTAGGTGGTACACAAATCTCCCCCCTATATTTATTCCACTGATCCCAAATCAAGGCCCATTTTCGGGGACGGCCTCTCGCCAAGTACACCGTTTTTTTCCCGGAACATACTCCAGTCCAAGTCATTCTTCCAATTGTCTAGGGTGGGAGGCAATTCGGCACCCCACTGTTGAGCGATGTTTCTTTTCGCAATCATATAGCCCAGTGTGGCCCACTACGTCTGTGCTGAGTTAAGATCAGTGGGTTCCCAGATATTGAGAAGGCATCTGCGCGCCTCCGGTAATAAGGAGACACCCGTAACCTCCTGGATACTATCATGAATCTTACTCCAATACTCCTATGTGTCGGCACTCCCAGATGATATGAGAGAACGTTCCCACCAGCCCACACTTGCGTCTACACAGTCCAACTTCCAACACCCCCATCTGTATAAGGCGGGGGCCCGTGACATAGACCCTGTGCAGAATCTTTAACTGTACCAGTCGCAGCCTAGCAGGAATAGCTACCACTTTTGGGGAGGACATCGCGGATTGCCAGTCTTCATCATCCAATTCTATCCCATCCCGTGTCCACTTGTCCCTCAGCTCCTTAAGTAGGTCAGCCCTATTATTGATTAATGTTTTATAGATCAGGGAGATCGTCTTTTCGGGGAGATGACCATCTAGGATTCTATCCTCCAGGGGCGATGCATCCGGTATATCCACCTCCGTACCCAGCGCGGCCATTAACGAATGTCAAACTTGCATATATCGATAATATTCAGAATCTGAAAGCTCGAATTCTACCTGCATTTCTTCAAAAGATTTAATCCGCCCCTTGGCCCCACTCAGAGTTGACAGAGGTGTCAGATGCGCCACTTCTGGGCTGGGGAAACCACTTGGTAGAGGAGGAGATCAGAGGCCTCTGGTCTCCAACAGAGACCCAGCTCTGTACCAGTCTTTTGGAGCTGAGGGCCATCCGATTGGCACAGAAAGCCTTCCTGCTGTCCATGAAGGGGAGGCTGGTATAGGTGCTCACTGTTAATATTACCCCCATGTGGTATGCCAACAAACAGGTTGAGGTGTGGTCACCGACCCTGAGTCAGAAGGCCTTGCACCTCTGAAAATGGCTGGACCACCAAGGGATCTTGAGGGGGTGCACCACCTGGCAGGCTCATTGAATGCCATGATGGACGAACTCAGCCATCTACGCCTAGTGTATCACAAGTGGTAGCTACACCTAAAGGCGGCGCAAGATCTCTTCAGCGAATGGGGAGAACCTTGGTTGATCTGTTTACCACCACCTAGAGCATGCAATGCCAGCACTTACGCTCGTTGAAGTTGTCTCTCACTCTGAGATGCTTTCAGCCTGCACTCCTTTCCGTCGATACCACTCCTGTCCCCGGATCTCAAGAAGATCAGAACTGACCGGGCCCAAGTCATCCTAGTGGCTCCAGATTGGGCACAGAGAGTATGGTATCCAGAGCTCCTGGGCTTGAGCATCTGTGCTTCGATCGCACAGTCCTTCTGGGAGATTCTGCTGTTGCAGTAGGAAGGCCAGGTTCTCCATCCCGTCCTTCACACACTCCACTTTTATGCATTGAGATCGGGCACCGCCAGCTGAATGCCTTTAGTCTCCCTCCGTCGGTAGTTTCTATGATCTTGGTAAAAAGACATTTTCCGACTAAGACTGTATACTCTATGGTATGGTGCAGCCAAATTGACCCCCTCCAGGTCCATTTGTCTGATTTCCTATTATTTGTTGTGTCCCACGCCTGGCAAGGCCTTGATTTGGCCATGGTCAAAGATTATCTTTTGACCTTCCTGTGATTTTCTGGTCAACCTTCCTTGTTTAATCACAAGTTGTGATGAGGTTTTTGAAAGGGTTGTAACATCTGTTTCCCCCCTCTCTTTTGTTGATGCCTCAATGGGACCTCAATCTCATCCTTACTTATATGATGTTTACTCCATCTGTGCTGCTCCACAACGATTCCCAGTGGCTGCTTGCTATGAAAACAGGGTTCTTATTTGCCATCATCACCACACAGCATATGAGTGAGCTTCAGGCTGTGTGTGTTAATCCACCATACACCACCACCTTTTTCCCTGAAATGCCGCTTCGGCGAACTTTGGCATCTTTTCTGCCTAAAGTTGTGAATCACTTCCGCATCAGTGAAACATCATCATGCCCACGTTCTATGGTCATCTCACCCCTCTTAGGAGCAGGAGGAGAAACTCCATCGCTTGGGTCCCAAAAGAGCACTTAGTTTCTACATCAGTTGTACCAAAGACCACTGGGTGGATAATCAGATCTTTGTGGGGTTCACTGAAGCGAAAAAAGGCAAGGCTGTACAGAAGTGTATAATTTTGTGCTGGATCGTGCTCTACATTAAGATCTGTTACACACTGGCTAAAATGCAACCTCTGGAAGGACTGTGCGCTCATTCTGCAAGGCACCCAAGCTACTACCACTGTCTAGACATAGTCCCTGTCCCTGTCCTAGACATATGCCAGGCTGCTACGTGGGCGTGCCTCCATAAGTTCATGAAGCACTATTGCCAAGACAGCCAAGCCTCCAGAGAAGGACACTTTGCCCACTCAGTGTGCAGGACTTTCTGGTCTGTGACCATTCACAGCCCACCTCCAATCAGGTCCTGTTTTGAGATGTGTTCAAAATGTGAGGAATGTGCAGCTAGAAGCCTCTGTCAGAAGAACAAGTTACTTAACTTTCATGAGACACTTTCTGGTAGAGAGTCTATCTAGCTGCATATTCCTCACCGACCCTCCCATCCTTCCTTTTCTGTGATTGGCCTCTACCCATTAAGTCTAGGAATCGGGACACTGATATACCAATTCATTTTTGGGGATCCAATTCTGGAGGCACTGACAGCTTTGAAAGCAACTGATTCAGTTTGCAGGAGTGTCGCCTATATACGTCCCACACATTCCTCCCGGAACGGAACTGCATCAGTTCGGAGCCATGCGCTGCCATGTCCCAGTACTACAAAAAGTTTCTGGATCCAGTCTGACGCCTAGGGAATATTGAGTATCTGAGAAATATGTGGCTAGACAGTCTTTACCAGAAAGAGCATTACAGAAGTTAAGTAACTTGTTCATTAGTGCCTGAAAGAAATAAACAAATTAGTAAATTTAGTTTCTCATCATGCATTTATGAATTCACACTCTTTGACGTATGTACTTTGGATGGTTTGTTGTATGTGTTTCGCTTCTTCGTTTGTGTTACAGACATATATTTTAAATACTGCACGCAACATGCACAAATATATTTAACACCCAAGACCCCAAGGGGGTGGGTCTGCGATTTATTTTTGAGAAAAAACAATTCCATTTTCAAGCTACACCTGTATCATGCAGTTGAAATCTGTGACACACACCCAAATATTATATTGGGTGATGCTTCATAGGAGAACCTGGAGGGCATGCCCCTGTAGTCACTCTCTACTTCAATAAGAGTAAATGCATGAAGGAGTAAAAGTAACTTTCACTCCTTCATGTGTTCGTTCTTACCCAAATAGAGTGCCTCTCACAAGCGTTTTTACCTGGTCCTGTTGTTATTGTGGGAGATACTTACTGCATTAAGGTTACTGGGTAGCCACTGAAAAAATAACGCCACACAGATTTCCTGGCTGTACAAATGTTAGTTAATTTCTTGGTCCTATGTATGCATGGGGATCTTCTCCAGTCTCTTAGAGTGTGCCCAAGCAGGCACGTACATGCGCAACATCTTATGTCACGTGACACACGTGTCATTGGGGGAATCATGAGTAATATAGGTTATAGTTGTCCTGTGCAGGCATGCAGCAGTGTATTGCAGATCTTGATGGATTTCCATCCCGATTGGCGCACACTGTAAAGGTGTTCCATCGCTAATGCTTTAGTTACTGGTCCCATCAGCTACAGTAGACCGAGATTTTGCAGTGCCATTCAATTACCTTTTGTGTCATAAGATAAACAAATTCAGATCACATGTCAAAGTATAGCCTTGTAGAATAGTGTTATATACTCTGTTACATCGGATCTGTATAGTTGCTGTTGTTCCTGTAACTACAGGGAAACACTTTAGTGGGTCACAGACTCCTTATCCTACATAAATACTGACTACTGCAGTACTGATCACAGATTATCCCTTGAGAGTCAGATGCATTGTTCACATAGAATTTATATGATCTGAAGGGATGTCATCATTTATTCCCGTCACATGTGTTTTCAATCGATAGACCTATTGTGGTTCACTCGCTTGTAACTTTTTTGTGGATATATTTGTGCTATGTGGTCTTTTTTTGATAGTGGCCTGTACTAAGTCGTTTACAGAATGGCCTATTGTTGGAAAGTGAGCAGTCATTTTTGTGGTTTTCAAATGACATCAAATGCTGCTGTGGTATTCGCCTATCCTGATTTTGCTTTTTCTGGCGACAGGAACATCTGATCAGATAAATTACATTTGTGAAGTTGCAGTTGGTATTGTTATGTTGCTCCCATGTTTGAGGTACCCTGTCCATATGGATAATGTCCATTGACCAGTAGCAGACTCCAAAAACTTGATTTAAGTCAGTAAGAGCCCCTAGAAGAAGTTGTCATCATAAGCAGTGTAGTACTTCAGTGGCAGCTTCAGAGTATAATAATACATTGATAAATAGAGGTCTGTGTTTACTTGTAGATAATTCATGTTAGATTGTCTTCTCTGAGTCCCTCTTGACTTTTTAAAGTAGACTATTCAGAAGTTAAGACATTTCATGAGGTTGCAATAGGGAATTTCCTAGGGCGAAAGGTGGGTTGTAGTCTCAACAGTGGTGGTAACGTCAAGTTTAGTTATCAAGACAAGAGTTTAGTGTTTTGCTATTAGGGGAGCCAACATTGCTGGTCTGGTAGGAGCTTGGAACAATCCTAACACCTGCTTTCTTCTCCAAGTCATGCCTTCTGTTCACTGTTCTTGTATTTGTCTCTGTGGGGTCGTCCCTTTCCTAAAACAGGTTATTCACAGACATCTATGGTGAAGCTCACAGCTTGAGAATCTCTTGTTGTGCGCTGCACAATAGATATCTTTGAAGAGGAGATAAATGGTCTGTACCACTTAAGGATTGAAATGATGCTGGAGCCTGATGCAGTTGCCACTCCTGCACGTGGACATCAGTTTTTCTTTCTCTCTATACCTTTGAACACAAAACCAAAGCTTGCTTCCAAACCTTTACCTTGCCATTTTCTTCTAAAATAAATGTTTTACGGTGTGCAAAGGAATACGTCAAGCTTTACGTTGCAGAACACCGATAGAAGACGCGTTCATCTTGGTCCCGCTCTCAAGGCCTTTCCCGAGAAAGGTCTTTCTCACACCCGAAATCCTCAGGTAAGTCAAAGTCCAAAAACAATCCCGCAGAGAAGTTGCAGGGAAGTCAAGGGGCCTCTTGATCTTGATGCCAGTCTCCTCCCACCGTACCTATTTACCCAATTCATCCCGATGCACCCTAAATTCCCAGGTCAGTCTATGACATTGCAACTCATGGAGTCTTTTAAAGAGACCATGTTTTGAATTTTTTACTCCCTTTAGGCTCTCAGTGGTTCACCTTCCTGCGCCAAAGATTCTAAGAGGCCTCTAGTTGGCTTGCCACCAGCAAATCTGTCTTTGACGCCGTCTGTGCCTCTCAGACCCACTACGGTGTCCGTCCCATCTCCAGGGGAGAATACCATCCTGATTTCAAACCTGATGGCACGAACCATGTGGAGCCATGCCAGGCCGAGGCCAGCTCTGACACCACCGGCGCTGGAGTAAGTACCAGTTGCTTAATCTGACTATGAACAGAATCTGACCTGATCTAAGCTTAAGTTGTATCAAATGCCAGTCCCACCACAACATGCCCAACCTCTTTCTGACTTAGACAGGGTGCTGCCCCTTCCGGTGGGTCACCCACAAGCTCTCCAAATCTTGTTTGGAGCAGACTCTAATCAAAGCCAGCTTAACCTAGGAGATCACAATGCAGATGCTTGGGATGAGACCAAGTATTAATACTGGCTCTAGTCCCCGAATGGACGAATTAGCCTCACGTCCTCCTTTGCTATGGTCTTTTGGCCTGCAGACAAAGTTTGGACCTATAGCTACCATCCATATATGTCAATACTAATGTGCTGACACGCACAGAAGTGCTTCTCCCTTTCAACAAACTTCTCATGGACACATTAATGGGCACCTGAGCGCAATCTTGCTCTTACCAGCAGGTAAATAAGCAAGCGGTTACATGTCACAGACTGGCTACAGGAAACCCTGTCTTCCTTTTTCAGCATGTTACTCCTGAAAGCCTAGTTGTCCAGGTGTCGACAGGCAGCCTGAACCCAAACATGTTTCCTACAACTCCCCCCTGACAGGCAATCCAAACATATTGATGCTTTTGGAAGACTAATATATTCTTCTATAATCACACCTTTCATTTTGTCAGTGCCAGCTGCCTCTTAGGAAGATACTTGCATGTATTGTGGAATATGGTCAGCAAGATCTTGCAAGATCCTAGAAATTCGTAAGACTATTAGTCTTACGAATTTCGCATCAATTTAGACCAATCATCCAAGATGGCCAAGCTGCAGGTAAGTACTTCTTCATTTTGGGCTGGACACTACTGATTGCTTAGGCAGGGCAGTTCACACCAGTGTGTTGCTTCAGCGCCACTCGTTGATGAGATTCATAGATTCTTTGGGTGACGTCCAAGCATCATGAATGGAAATGCCATTTGACAGCACTCATCTCTTAAATAAAGCATAGCTGCATCACATTCCCTAGGCTTTTCTGTTCCCATGCAACAGTATCCTCAGCCATGTCACCCTTTTCATAAGGGTTTTGGCCTAAAGACAGCACCTAAGCCGACCTTCCTGGAAACAGACCCCCAGGCCTTTTAAGGCTGAAGTAGGGGTCCAATTAACAACATTTGGGACAGCATACTGCCCATTCCCATGCTCCTCCCTCTTCATCTTCCAAACTGCTTTAGTGTGCTGGAGGCACATGGCCATTCCTGTCTGACCCGCCACACCTTTCACCCACACCAGAGCAACACTCGGAAGACCCTATGTCCATTGTGCACCAGAATGTCCAGGCTTTTTCTGTCCAGAGGAGCTATAGAGAGGTTCTCAACATCAGGAATATGGACTGGATGTTATTGCTGTTATTTACTGGTGCTGCAGTAGGACTGAGGTCTTCATCCTATGTTAGATCTTTGCTCTCCCAACTTTTTCTCGAAAAAGGGCAAATTCAAAATGCTCACACTGGTCCAGGTTCTATCTGCTCTGGATCCAGGAGACTGGATGATAGCTTTGGACCTGCAGGATGAATATTTTTATATTCCGCTCCTGCTGTCCCACAGGTGTTGCTTGCTCTTCAAGGTCAAATAGGAGCATTTTGGTGTTTACTGCTCCCCTTTAGCCTCACCAGTGCCCCATAGGTGTTTAGGAAGGTGATGGCAGTGGTTGCAGCAAATCTTCGGAGTTCAGGTATACCAGTCATCTACCAGTGTTTTCAGAGTAGCAGGCCCATAACACAATGGATAGTCCTATGTATTAATATCTGTATTCATTGGCTAAGAAGCAGCCTCTGAATAGTTTGAGGACTTTTTTCACCAGAGCCAAGGCAGCTACCACTGCATTGACTCACTGAGAGCCTTTCCTGGATAACTATTAAGCAGTTATGTGGGTATCAGTGTACATGTACATGAAGCACTTTTGCCTTGGCAGTCAGGTCATTCTGGATGTGCATTTTGCATTTTCGATCCTGCAGTACTCTTGGGTCTGAGACATTCCACAGACCACCACCTTGGTAGTTAATTCATTGCTATCTATTCACAAGATAAGGAATCCATCAGAGGAGCAACTTATTTACCTTTGGTAACTCTTTCTGGTGGATCACCACTCTCCCACCTCCCCATTCTGTGGAATGGTCTCTTTTCCACCTAAGAAAATTGCCCAATCTAGGAATCTGCACACTGTCACGTCTGATCAGTTGGAAGCTCCGGTCCAGAAGACTCAGACCAAGTCGAGAAAGAAACTGATATCCGCACACGGGACCCGCAATTATATATGGCTCCAGTGTCAATTCCAAGGTGGGAGCTGACGTTGAGCCATTCAGCACCACTGAAAAATGTCCTCATCCAGCCTGGCGTCTGGGGGTATTCACAAGATGAGGAATCTGTGGTTAGAAAGAGAATCCACAAGAAAGTTAAGTAACTTGTTAGTTTCAGCTAGGACAACGTGTGCACTGTGGTGTTCAATATAACCAGACTACATTACATTATATTTAATACACATTTCCTGATTTCTGTTCATAGCACTAGTATTGTGTACATCTGAAATGGTAGTGTAACCCTCAAAAACACTGTGTCCATCCCAAGATCTTTTTTCAAATATACCATGAAAAATGCATTCAGGTTTGCTCATCAAAGAACGCAACAGTGAGCACATCTGAATGTCGGGTGATACATGGGGTGAGGGATCACACAACCACAATACACACATTTACCTTAGGAGTAACATGTGTTTTGAGCTCCATTAAACATGTTTTTTGTGTATGTACATGTTACGTATGATGGCTAGATGGCTCAGTGACCTTAATGTTTGTCACTTCAATATATGGTGATCCACAAGTCACAACTTCAAATCCTAACTAGACTGATTAAATTCTCTCCCTTCCAAAGTCTGTATATGAAGTACCATTAAATTGAGCTATAGAAGCAATTATTATTTATAGTGCTTAGAAACAGCAGAAGTGTGTTATGAAGTTCTTTATAAAAAATAAACACGTTCTTATTATGGACGTCTTATTATTCTGAAGAAAGCCGCTGTGAAATCTAAAAGCAGGCATCTTTTGCTATGCTGTCACACCAGTACATAAGATTAAGGATGCACCTGTAATTTTGCAGTAGGTGACGAAAACTTTCTACTGTTATCTCTTTCAGAGACATGAAAATCACAGCTACTCTTGTTACTTCTGCTGCTTTCCAGGATCTGTAGGACATAAGAGAAGTGTAGGACAAGTCAGCCTTTGCAAAGCAGAGGCTCACTGAGTGCTTGCTGTTGACTGGAGAATCGGAGAACTGAGAAGCTTTCCTTGGACACTAACACCTCCATGCTCAGCCCCATTACTTGCTGCTGCAGCATGAAGCCACAATAAATTGTGCCTAGTTTTGCTTTGAGGTGGAGGTCTGGAGAATGCTAGCTTGTCCTCAGATACAGCAAAGAAGAGGACCATATATTCCACTTATGAAGGTGTCCTCCCCAGTAAAGGAGAAACTAGTAGTAAAACCTTAACTGGGGTAGGAGCATGCAGCAGCAGTTCTTGCCCCTATGTTACTGGAATGAGCACAATGTGTGTAAATATATAATTGTCTAAATAATAAAGGGGAAGTGGGTCATGTGATAAATCTTGTCTCTCAGCTCCCCTTAGCTGTGATGATGTAGCTTCAGGAAATTGAATGAAAGCAACGTCCTGATAATTTTCAGTATAACTTTACTTAATGTTTGTGAAAACTTGCATCCAGTCTCTGAGTTCAGGTATTTTCCAGTTCTCTGGAGCTTGTGGATATCGTGAAAAATGCTTCAGCCTCCAGCACGTTAGCAGAACTTACAGTAAATGTATTTTCTTTTACTGGAGACAAGAGCTACATGCTTGGTTTCCCTTTTTTTTTTTTGCAGAGTTTTATATAGCGTGAACTAGACCCGAAACGAATCGGGTATCAGAGCGCTCTACATAGCACCAGTTACGTTACATTAGGACACACATTCATTTTTAGGCACGGGGTGATTAAGTGATTTGCCCAGAATGACAGGAGGTTTTTGGCGTTGTTACCGAGACTCGAACCCAGTTCCCCAGGTCCGAGGTAGAGCGCCCTAGCCGTTAGTTGTAGTCTCCATCTTGTGTTAGACAAGAGCTTTAGACAAAGCCCTTCAGGACCATACAGGAAATGATCAGTAGTGCACAGTGTGCAGAGAGGCTTACCAGGATAGAACACCAGTGGGGGAATGTGGTAGGCAGTGCCATTATAGCAGTGCAGCAAGAGACCCGAGAAGCATTTTCATATTTTTTTGTGGATCCCTGCTACTGGATAAGATCACATAAGAAGTCAAAACAATTGGCTTCTTGGTCCCCTAATTTATCTGGAATTAAAAACACCTTTTGAACATTTGACTGTATTATCAATATTTGTATGTATTCAGGGTGTAAATGGAAAAAACCTTGAACATTGATCTGGTAAGCTTGTAAGTGTTCCCAGCATAAGACTTTCCCAGTTTCTGTTACATATTGGTTCTTATGACAAACAAAATGTCTCCCAGCACAGAGAATTTCATCAGAGTTCACATTAGTAAACTGCTTCGTATAAGAATGTTGTTTATTTAGAATTTGTTTTCTGAATTTTTCACTTTCCACTTTTCAGAATATTCACAGGCTCCATACGACTGGATGGGAATGCTATTGGTAGGTATTTATCTTTGTGCTGTTCTGCACCTCTCCCTTTAAGGACTTCATGGAAAACTGTCAAATCTATCTTACTCTTTTAGTTGACTTTGTCCGTTGGCTCTGTGCTGTATCAATGGATGAACTGCTTTCTCCTACGCATCCCCGCATGTTCAGCTTGCAGAAAATTGTGGAGATATCGTATTACAACATGGGCCGTATCAGACTGCAGTGGTCGAGAATATGGGAAGTCATTGGGGACCACTTTAACAAGGTAAGGGTTCAGGTTAAACTCAGGCACTTGAAAAAGAATTTGCTGTCGTATAAATAATTATGAAATCTACCCTTAATTCATTTTTTGAGGTTATCCTTCCTCAGGCAGGCAAAACATCAAAGACTCGCCAAAGAAGTTTACAAAAACAGTCTTTGGAGCGGTTAGCTGCTAAGGCTAGGACTGGGAATTGACACCGACAACTCACTGTAGAGCGGTGGGTCTACCACATAGCCTTATATGCAGACGATCTCATAATGTTTCTCAGCCACGGGTACAGACCTTGAGGGGGCTAGGGACTTATTAGTGGCTTTACAGAGAGAGTAGCAGGCCTCAAGGTGAACTGGAGCAAGTCCTGTCTATCCTCATCAAGCAGGGATGGGAAAAACCACAGACACCAATCTCCCCTCCCATTCAGTGATAATTAAATGGGAGGGGAGATTTATTCCGTATATAGTGGTGCAAATATATCATGATAGAGCAGATCTCTTGGAGGGAAATGTGGGAAGGATTGTAGGGGGTAGAAGGACAGTTTTACCTTTTGGGGTACACTACCCTTATCATTAATGGGCAGGCTTCCCTACTATAGATGGTGATCCACCCTAGGCTGCTATATGTGTTTGGGGTGCTACCGGTGTGGATCCCTGCAGAGAAGTTTAAGCATCTTCGGAGACTGGTGATGGAGTTCATATGGGGGACTGGACAGAGATGAGTGGCCTGAAAGACTTTGTTGCGTCCCAGAGCAGACGAGGGTTAGCAGTAACGTACTTTGAATATTACTATATTGCAGCTCAGTTGCAGTGGCTAACAAAATGGGTGTCTAGCCAGCTTCGGGGTACAGCGCAGCAGGGGGAGAGGTGCCCTGCACAAGATCTCCTGGCTAGAATAGTGCTGCGATTACCTGTGCCACAAAGGGCTCTGTCAGAATAATTGTGGGTAGCCCACAAGTGTTGGATTTGCAGCTTACAGAGGGTCACAACAAAGCGACCTTACGCACCGGAGATCCCATTGGAGTATTATATGGAGTTACCACATGGAGCAGATTGGAGGAGGCTGGGTCAGTGGGCGGAGGCTGGAATTCTCACGATGGGGCAGTTATACGAGGATGGAGTGCTGTTGCCATTTGATACATTTATTGAGCGAAATGACATACTATGGGGTGATTTCTTGCTTAATACTGCCCTGACGTCGGCAATCCATAAACACTGCGGGAGCTGTTTGACTAAACCCCTCTGAATACAGGGTGCCAATATGTGGTATCAGCGGCAGGGACATTTAAAGCGGTTAATTGTTTGTATAGAAGTAGAGCAATGCTTCTGCCGCTTCAAGAGTTGCAGCGGAAGTGGGGGGAGGATATAGGGGAGCCAATAGAAGACAAAGGGTGGACGGAGCTCACGGAGAGGGTTAATAAGGTTTCCAGGAACGCAAGGTTCCAACTGATACATTTTTATGTCTTCGATGGAGCATACCTCACTCCTGGGTGTCTAAATCAGTATTTTAATATGGTAATAGAAGCTTGCCCCAGATACGGAGAAATAGAAGCAGAGTTCCTTCACATGTTTTGGAGTTATCCGAAGATAGGACATTTCTGGAGAGAAGTGACAGAGGTGTTGTCAGACATTACTTAAAAGGAGGTGCACTTGAATCCAGGGCATTGCCTAATTCCTAGATATCCACACACTGCCAAAAATAAAGTTACTAGTAAGTTTCAGGATTTGAGATTGATATTAGCGAAACGAGATAACACAAGCCATTGGAAGGCGAGAGGAGGCCCTAATATAGACAGGGGGAGGAGGGAACTCAAGCGCTGGGCAGGCAGTGAGGGAACAGCACGGCTTCGAGATGCTAGGCGTAATGGGTGTGAAAAGACGTTGGATGCAACCAGGGCGTGGGAAGCTCTGACTCTGCATTTCAAGCAGTTGAATGACATTACGGATGAGGGTGATGGAAATGCCCCATAAGCAGGGGCTTGCAATGGAGGGAAGCACGGGGAGATGTGGCACGGCAGTGCTCCTCTACAGGCAATTGATTGGAGGTCATGCTTATTGCATCCATGGGATGGAATAGATAACAGAGTGGACCTGGGAGGCCTGCCCAAGGCACCAGACTGGAACTTCACCTTGGAAGGAATCCATGCCTAAAGAAATTTTGTGACATTTCCTGAAAACTCTAGATTTGTTCGCTAAAAGCATGTTCTATGAGGCACCCTTGCAAATTTATCTTCACTAGTTTACTGCACTCACTACTGCAGAATGGTGCTTGACACACAGGCAGCAACAGTATGTCCTTTGGAGGAAAGACGGTTATCCTTTGCATCCTGTATTTTCGTTGTACCTTACACTCGCCTTCACATGAGGCCTCCTCAACAGTGCCTGGACAGTCAGTGGTGCAAGTCCTCAGATAGAATTCAAAATAATTCCGCCACCAGCAGCAATAAAATCTTCTCAGTGGTGGTACAAGGCAGAAAAACTCCTCAAATGAGCCCCATCTCGTCAAGAGACTGTGACTCATGTGATGATGTGATCTATATTATATAATTTCTCCCAGCAATAAAGCCAAATGAGATAATACGATACAGTACATTTTCACAAGCAGGTAAGGGGCAGATCCAGTCTTCTGTCACTCAAAGCACAAAACATTTGGAAATTGCCCATAGACAGAGGCTTGCAAATCTTAGCAGTTCACTTTCCAGGTGTTCAAAATATAGAGACAGACTTACTCAGCAAAAGTATCCAAAAAAACCACAAAGGGGCCATAAACCACAAAGTGCTACACTGAACCTTCTACATATTAGGCTATATTTTAACTAGATCTGTTAGAAAACAGTGGAAATAAGAATTAACCAAACTTCACTGCAGGGTTCTACAAATCAAGAACGAAGGAGAGTGCCCTTTTGATTTACCAATCAAAGAAATATTTGTTCTCATACCTCTGATCCCGTTTGTAATCATCAAACTGAGGGACTAGAAAGTGAGGATGTTCCTCATTGTACCAATATGTCCATGCTAGTGGTGGTTATCCGACCTTCATCATATTTCAGAGTGTCTACACATGAAGTTACATTGCAGACAAGATCTTCTTCACAAATTCAGAGGCCAGATCTTAATTACCAACCTAATTTTTTTTAATTTGTGGGGATGGCTGCTGAACTTATGCATTATGGACATCAGACTCTTCCACAGGACAGTATGGACCTCGAAAGGAAGCCAGTGCCCAGCCACTATATCTTCCTATATTTTCAAATGAAATTGAGTCTGCATCTGGTACATTTACCAGAAACTCCATTCAAGAAATGTGAGGAGGAAGCAGTAATTCCTTACCTTCTCTTTTTGGCAAATTAAGGATTGTAGTTTTCTTATTTAAAGGTACATCTTACTGCTATTGCTGCTCAAATGAAGTGTCCTTCACAGACCTCTTTCTACACTATTTCTGTTGTTAAATAGTTCCTTGAATTAATTTGTAAAAGTTTTCCCATCAGTTAGAAGGCATTCTCCTCTACGGAAATTCAATGTGGTGCTTTCAAAACGAATGTGACCCCTTTCTGACTATTGAAAATGCCTCCTTCGTACTTTGTGGAACACTGCTTTTTTAGTAGCCGTTACATTTGCTTGCAGAATTAGTGACATTCTAGCTGTATGTTCTCAGAAGTCTTCAAAGATTCCTCTAAAGGCAAAATGGTTATGAGGAGTCACCTACGTTTTCTTCACAAGATAGTCTCTGACTTTCATGTCAATCCGACTCCTCCTCCCTCCCTCCCTTCCTCCTCTTCCTCCTCTCTCTTCCTACTCTTCTTCCTCCTCCGTCCTTCTTCCCCTCCTTTCTCCTCCTCTCCCTCCTTCTCTCTCCCACCTACTGCCTCCTCCTTCCCTCCCTCTTTCTCCTCTTCTTCTCCCTCTTTCTCCTCTTCTTCTCCCTCTTTCTCCTCCCCTGCCTTCATTCGTACCTCCTCCCCCCACCTCACCCTCTCCCCTTTCCTCCCTTCTACCCGTTCCCTCTTTCCTTCTATCTCCTTTCTCTCCACAAATCCTATATCAGAATTGACTGCATGTTCGTAACCACAAGTTTACTAGTCAGGCTTCAGTATGCTCAAATTACAGGGGGGACAATATCAAACGACTACCAGGTTTATATATTTCTGGAGGGAGGAGTTATACCTAAATCGAGAAGAAGTTGAAAATACTAGCCAAACCTGACAAGAGAACCAGCAAATTCAGCCAAACTAGCTCAGAGCAAAAGGGGTTAATTTGCAAAAATGACTCTTCATGCACATCATTCAACTCCCACTGGAATTCCTTTAGGTCACATTTAGGGGCTTAACTATTGTCATTCCAGTATGAATACGAAGGGAGGAAATCCTGATGGTGAAAAATGAGGCGCAGGAGCTATATAAACATAGCACATTAAACTAAATAGGCTGTTGTATGGCGTTTTAGATTCATGCCCTTATATAGGTACAATTCACGTTGCCCTTATATAGGCATATAAATCAAGCCCTTATTTAGACACAGCCCATGCAGTCCAAATAAAGGCATGGCTACTTCCATCCGTTTACCAAACGTCACAACGATTTCTTGGAAAACCAGCTTAAGCGGTTTGGGACTTCCCTTTGCTTGAATATTGATTTCTCCAACAACTCAGTTTATAATGAACATCTTTTCCTTCGGGGTTCATTCATGACATTTATATGCCCGACTTTACGTCAAACATGGCATTCCTAAACACCTTCAAGGTATAAATATACCTTCACTTGCTATGGCAAAGCACGGTGTGGTCTGGTGCAGTTGGTCGGCCTGCTTGCCCGATGCAGCTCGCTACAGCAAGTACCGAAGGAAGCTGACTCTCCAGCTGATGCACTGATCAGGAAGCTGCCCTCCTCTGCCGAGAATCCAGCTCCAGTGTTTCTGACTCCCCTTGCAGGGTATTGGAAAATCGAGTACGAGACCGAGATACCAGACCTCCTTCATTCCAAGGTATGGAGCTGATTAGAACCTAGAGAAACCTTTGGCAAATTCTTGGCAAAACTAAACCTATGCTAAAGACCATACTTACTTCTTCCCACGTACTAGACCTAGGTTAGGTACATTGGGGTAGGCGTATTTTAGAAGCACCAGTTGAGTGTTTTAGCTGTGTTATTTATGTATGTATTTTTATATGGCTTAGAAACCATACAATGTTATTACAGTATTATTTCATATTACTGTTTATGCTGTAGGCATTATACTTTGCATTCTGTCTAACGATTGTAGCAGTTCACCTCTCTTGCATGAGAAAGAAGACTGTTCAATAAACCCCTTATATTGAAACGCCAGTCTCTCTATTTTCTCTGCAAACACTGTAGAAACAAAGCACGCACGTTTGAATGAGTGAAATAGTTATCTATTGTTTCCACAACTCTGAAGATAGTTATTCCAGTCCTAGGTAAACAAAGTTGTCATGTTTATGCGGTTGTCATAAACTAATCTCTTCTTGTGTATTCGAGAAAGTTTCTAGTGACTTATGAGCTAGCTGGCACTCACAATTAAGTTTAGTATATTCGATAGAGACATACCGACCTCAGTCCTATGTCATATCTATATGATATATTATTCCAATGCGCAGAGCCTATTGGGAATATAGGAACTACACTACAAGGCTTCTTCCTGTCCTGTAGATTAGAAAGTAGTTGTAGTTTGGGGGCAGATGAAGGTGCTGTGAACCAACAAAGGCAAAAAATCTTTCTATGAAAAAGGCAACAAAGATTGAGACCCCAAAGCGTCAAAGTTTACATAACCAAATTACAATCCCTCGATGGTTAAGAGGTTGCAAATAAAATGGACTAATGGGATCCAGATGGGCTGTCTGTAGCCTTTTATAAAGATGTCCCTCCCCTACTTTTATAAAGAGTATGCTTCCCAGATTTTGGCCCCGATTACGAACCTCTTTAATTCTTTTAATGGTGATCCAAGGAATTGCTGCATCTATGAAGGAAGTTGAGGTCGTGATCCCGATTCCAGGGAAATCTCTGGAGGAGTGAATGTTTTACAGGCCATTTGCCCTGCTTAATGCAGATATCAAGATATTCAACTAAGTGCTCACCAAAAGATTAGATGGGTTTTTGCAGCGCTTTTTGAGCTACACTACATGAGTTTCGTACGGGACAGACAAGGCTCTTAAAATATTAGAAAATAGCTACCCTTACACTGCATAGAAATCAAAGTGAAAGGGGTCCTAGCTCTCGTAGTAGCTTTGAGAAACAAAAAGCCTTTAATGGGGTGAACTGGGAGTTCCTAAGTGCGGTTTTGAGTTAAATGAGGCTGGAGCCAATAATTAAAAAAAACATTTTTGTTCATTCATGTTCAGAGGTGAGGGTCAGGGCAAAGTGTTCTTGCTTTGAGAAATTCTAGCTCCAAAGAGGGGAAAGACAGGGTTGCCCCTTGTCACCCATTCTTTTTGTCCTGTCCATTGAATAACTGCCAGTATTGGTAAGAGCTAACAATGCTATCAAGGGGACTCCGTTCAGAGCAGAGGAACATAAAGTACGTTTTGTTTTTAAAACAACATACTCTTCTCCCTCACTGATCCTGAAACATCCCTACTTAAGTATATAAGATGCCTGGACATTTTTAAATAGAGATCTTAAATATTTACATCTCAAAGGGGAGGGAATCCAGGCGCAAAACCTTGTGCCTAGTGTAGTGGGCTGAGACCTTGATCAAATTTAGACTAAACCTCAAAGACTTCTTGTCGACCTGGACCAAAGCTAAAAGACCTGCTGTAAGAGCCAGAGTAACAGTAGATTTTAAAGAAATGGCGAGGCAATGATTTATTATGGTTGGGTAGAATCAGCATCGTGAAAATGAACATTTTGCCACACCTGCTTTACCTATTTCAAGCACTTCTGACTCAGATCCCAATCTGAGACAGAGAGAGGATGTGCAGAAGCAGGTAAATAGATGTGTATGGACATGATATCAAGCTAGACTCAATATCAATATCCTCATGGCCTTAACAACGATAGGAGGCTTGGCATTTAAAAACCTTACAAAATCATAATTATGCAACCCGGAGATGGCAAAAAGCAGGTTTTTTCATGGAAAGCTGTTGCGGGCATTCATTATAGAATATACCCTGTCTCTAAAAATAGGTGAGATCTGATAATATGTAAATTTCAGAAACAGCAAAACTTCCTCTCCTAGTAGGAGTTAAAATCGGGTTCAAGTGGGGATTCACATTTCACCCATCTCCATTTACGCGTGTACTTTGGTACCCAGTTTTTTCTGTCGTTGCAAGGAGAAAGATTCAATCATTTGAGGAAGGTGGAATGTATTATGATTAGAGATATGTTTGACACGGGTGAAATGAAATAATTTCAGGAATACAAGAAAACCTTTAAATTATTTGAACTTGCAATATGTGCAAATCAAACATTTGGTCATATACCCCGTATTGAGGAGGAGCGAGCATACCTCTGACACCTTTTGAAATGTTTCTAGAGGCATATGATTGGACGAAGAGCCTGATCGCAAAACTTTGTAGCCTTGTCAATCATAACATAGTCTGAGGAAATCGGATTATTAAATGCAGTGGAATGCAGATTCAAGTAAAGAGTTAAGAGACAAGAATTGAGAGAAGCAGTGACTTTACATACTCAAATGTTTCAGAAATATATAACACATCGCAAAGCTGAGAATAAGTTAATGATACCCTGGTATTTAACTCTTAGCAGATTAGAGAACATGTACACTGCAGCATCAGACACACACTAGAGATGTGGGAGGGCATGAGGTACATTTGACCACATTTGGTGTAAGTGGGCAGATGGGGTCCTCTGTCCTTCAGGGCGGCAGACTTAATGTCCTCGGCTACCCTAAATTTCAGAATAAAAACTGGTCCGAGGCATGTGTGCTGTAGCACACATGCTTTGCATACTCCATCTAGTGTTGGGTCGAGATGTTTGCAAGTTGTTTTTCTTTGAAGATGTCTTTCCTAGTCATGAGGTAAGGTGACTCCTCCTTTCGGTGATAGTGCGCATGGACATCGACTCCATTGTTAGATTATTTTTCCTCCACCATTGGGTTGTTTATTGCTGTTCTCCGGTTCGAAACCGTTCTTTGGGTTCCCTTCGACACGTAATCCTCTCTACCCTCGAAGGTATTGTTTACGCGCGCGTTTCCCATGTCTCCGAGTATCGTTTCGACATCGGAATCTAATTAGATTGAAAAGCTTCGTGGACGGCCTTCAAGGCCTAACCGTCCCGGTCAGCTCTCCGTCGATGGATCGGACTCAGTTTAATTTTTGTCCTCAGTGCCACGCGAAGTGTTCGCGCACTGACTCACACAAGCTGTGCAACTTGTGCTAGTCTCCTGAGCACAAGGAAGAAGACTGCGTCGTTTGCAGATCGTTCCGATCGAAAAAGACTGTTCGCGATTGTCGGGCTCGACGTCGTGAGATGCAGCGTCAAAGCTTCGAAAACACGCTGGACATCTTCGGTGAAGACTCCCGCCAAGAAGACATCGAGGCATTAACGGCAGAGGAGGAGGAAGCCTTCTCTGAACAAGACTCGGAGCTCGAAATAGACCTCGACACCGCAGGCACATGGTTACGTGAGTACCGAAGATCCCTTGCCCCCACAAACTCCGAAAAAAACCAAGGCTTCGGCACCACCTCTGCCTCCTGGCCAAGGTTGGCACAGAGACAAAGTTTCTGACGCCCCCCCTCCGGGCCCGGCACTGACACTCCCAGTCAAGCCTTCCGGCTCAACAAAAGTCCTCCTCGGAGCCGAAAGCCAAGCAGCCTTAGGAGCTGAAACCTTCTGCCCCGAAAGGTCAGCCCCCGTCGACACCGAAAACTTCGGCACCAAAGACTTTGGTTCCGAAACATAAAGAGACCCCTGTGGATCCGAAATTGGCAAGTTCGAGGCATATGGGCTGCATATCATACACTAGTGCATAGATCGCCATCTGGTGGTGGTCCCAGATGATTACACTTTGTTGTTGTCCTGGAAGAGTCTTTGTATGGTAGATGACGACTCCTCTGGAGTATAGTGCGCATGGGCGTCGACTCCATCTTCAGATTATTTTTTTCTGCCAACGGGCTCGGATGTGTATGTAGCTCCCGCTCGGTTTCATTACCAATATTATTTCGTCGCGCATTCCTTGGTCCCTACCGTTGGTATTGGTATTGTTTTCCATCGCGACTTACTTTATACACGCGTCTCGAATAACCTTAACTTCTCCATTCCGGTGATCGTCGGGGCCGTTGGGCCCAACTGCGCCATTGGGCCTTCGGCTCATGGAAAGAACACCCTTCAAGAAGTGCCCTCAGTGTGGACACAAATTCCCCCACACTGATCTACATGAGGTGTGCAATATGTGCTTATCCCCAGAGCACGAAAGCCGACATTGCCAGGCCTGTGCTTCGTTCTCGTCGAAAAAGACGATCAGAGACAGTCGAGCTCGGAGAGTCATGGCACAATCGTCTTTATCGGCACCAGACACCCACGTCGAGGAGACTCCAGTGCAGCCGGAGTCCGAAGAAGAAGAACAGCAGGAAGAAGGCCTTGTTTCCGAAGCAGAGGATTCAGCTTCAGGAGCCGACGAGCATCAGAAGGTGACAATCCCCTACCAGCTGGTCAACGGGTCGTAAGTACAGACATCGACCCTCTTAATCCCCCCACACCGGTTGAGGCTTCGGTTCCACCTCCACCTTCGGGCCCAGGTGCACACCGATCACAAACTTCCGACGCTCCGACTTCAGGCCCAGCATCGAAGACTTCCAAAAAGCCTCTAGGCTACTCAGGCTTGAGTCAGCCTCCAGTCAGTCCCGATAACAGAAGGTTCTCAAGCCGAAAGTGAATCCTGTACAAACTCCAACACCGAAACAAACTTCGGCACCCCAAACGGTCGAACCAAAGCCAAGTCCTGCACCAAAGACAAGCCCCGCACCGAAACAAACTTCGGCACCTAAAGCTGTCAACCCGAAACACGCTTCGCAACCAACAACAACCAAAAAATCTCTGATCCGAAGAAAAATCTTGAATCGAAAAATGCTTCCGACCACAAGTCTTCGGTACCCAAACCACAATCTAATCCTAATTATATTGCTAAACCCAGCAAACAGCTCGATCCCAAACATGACAAGCCGGTTCCGAGAAAGGAATCTCCCATAGAGGAGCTTTTCCGTCCAGATCCAAAGCAAAAGACTCCTCTTATTCACCCAAAGAATGGACATGTCGCCACTTTACCTGCTTAGAGGAAACTGGAACCTCCTCTCAAACCTCCAGTCCCTCTCAAAAACATGCTCAAACTTCTCCCATAAGAATACTTCACCACTTCCAGAAGTGCCAGACCCTTACATTTCCCCACAAACACTCACCACTCATCCCACACAGTTCTGCACCAGCAGATAACGATGAGGATGATAATTCTGGGGGGGGGCAGAAGATGAGCAACCCTTAGATGATCCAGATGATATTACTGGCCCATCAGATGATCCTTGGGAAGACTACAATGCACCAGATGCCCCAGATCTACCCCAAGATGACGAATAACCTTCTAGGCCATCTCCTCCAGATAACACCATAGGGTTCACACAGCTTGTTCACAGAGCAGCAGCCTTTCATGGGGTCGATCTCCATACTGATCCAGTGGATGAGGACTTCCTTATGGACTCATCATTACCCTCTCATAAGACCACAACCACCTTGCCAATGCTTAAAGGGGTTATAAAACACACACCAGAAAGATTTAAAGAACCCGTCAGGGCCAGGGTAATTAATCCCAGGTTGGAGAAAAAGAACAAAGCTGCTCCAACTGACCAAGCCTATATCAAGGGCCAACGACCATTAGACTCTTTAGTGGTCTCCAACGCACGAAAACGAACTAACTCAGACAACGGGGGATACTCCAATCCCTGCTAAAGAGTCCAAACTCTTAGATGCTTCAGGCAAACGTATGACATCTCAAGCAGCCAACGTCTGGCGAGTCGCCAACACCCAAGCTCTGTTGGCAAGATACGATAGGGCTCACAACGATGAGCTTGAAACCCTTATACAACATCTACCAGACAAATACAAGACCAGGGCTACTGATTTGATACAAGAAGGGAAGGTCATTACTAATACTTCCATCCATTGCGCTCTAGGTGCTACTGACACAGCCTCAAGGGCAATAAATACCGGCATACTTTTACGTAGGCATGCCTGGCTGCGTATTTCTGGTTTCAAACCAGAAGTACAAACCAGTATTCTCAATTAACCCTTTGACCAACAACCTCTGTTTGGTCCCACGGTTGATACCTCTCTCGAAAAAATGAAAAAGGGCACTGACACTGCAAAATCCATGGGAGCTTCACAAAATCAAACTCCTAGAGTGTCCTTTTGTCGCTCCTCCTACAGAGGCGCCTCAACAACGTTTCCTACCAATACTGCCTCCTCTTCTTACAAAACTCCCACCCAATCCTCGCCCAATAGAGGTTATCACAGAGGAGGATACAGAGGCAGCAATACTAAAGGTAGAGGCAGAGGTACCAACACCCGTACCACCTCCGCTCCCAAGTAGTGACTCTTTAACCCCCCCCAGACCATTCCACTCCTGTCGGGGGGAGATTACAACAGTTCCTACCTGTCTGGAACTCCATCACAACAGACAGGTGGGTGAGACATATAGTTCAGTTAGGTTATTGCCTGGAGCACACTTCCACTCCTTCAACAATACCACCCAGACAGCGTACCATGTCACAAGAGCATCTCACACTCCTAAAACAGGAGGTTGTTGCTCTACTGCACAAACATGCAATAGAACCAGTTCCACTACACCATCAAAACACAGGGGTTTACTCCCTATATTTCCTTATTCCCAAAAAGGACGGCTCCCTCAGACCTATACTAGACTTGAGACCCCTAAACCTTTACATACAGTCACACCACTTCTATATGGTCACATTACAGCAGGTCCTTCCTCTGTTAAAACAAGGCGATTTCTTTGCTACCCTAGATCTCAAGGACTCCTACTTTTACATTCCCATTCACACAGAAAGTACCTTCGGTTTGTAGTGGAAGGTCAGCATTAACAATTCAAAGTCCTTACCTTCGGAGTCACTACAACACCCTGAGTCTTCACAAAGTGTATTGCTGTAGTAGCAGCACACTTGAGAAGGGAAAACATCCATGACTTTACTATATCTGGACTACTGGTTAATAAAAGCCAAGTCATACCAGCAATGCATCCAGCACACACACAAGACCATTCACCTCTTACACAAACTCGGTTTCACTATAAACAAAACAAAGTCGCATCTCCAACAGTATCTAGGTGTCACAATAGATACCTCCAAAGGACTTGCATCCCCCAAATACAGTAAGAATACAAGGCATGCAAGCACTTATACAAACATTTCAACCGCAACACTCACTACCATCTCAAGTTTTCATGCAACTATTTGGAATGATGGCATCTTGCATTTTCGTAGTACTGCACGCATCGCCCCCTGCAAGAGTGCTTAGCAAACCAGTGGAACCAGACTCAAGGTCAATTAACAGATCTCGGGTGGTCGAGGGCTGGCCACATCGCTCTCTGCAGTGGTGGAACACCAAAAACCTTTCCAAAGAACGGCCGTTCCTCGAGCCAGTTCCCCAGGTAGTACTAACCACAGACACATCCCTCACAGGCAGGGGAACTCATTTGTCACAGCACTCAGTACAGGGCAGGTGGACACCACAGCAGAAGCTACTCCATATAAACCATCTGGAGTTGCTAGCAATTTTTCTAGCTCTAAAATCATTTCAAAATTACCTATCAGGCAAGGCTGTCTTAGTCCGCACAGACAATATGACAGCCATGTACTACATTTAAAAACAGGGAGGAACACACTCCTTACAGCTCTCCCGGCTGGCACAGAGCATATGGAGGTGGATCATTCCTCAAAACATCTACCTACTAGCCGAACATTTACCAGGAGTTCACAATCCGGTTGGGGATCTGTTGAGTCGTCAGAGACAACAGATTCACGAGTGGGAACTTCATCTGCAAGTTCTTCAACCTTTCTTTCAACTATGGGGACAGCCACTAATATATCTGTTCGCCACACACCTAAATTCCAAATGCCCAAGCTTCGCCAACTGGTATCCACACCCATTGTCCAAAGGCAATGCAATATGAATGAGTTGGTCAGGCAGATTTGCGTACGCTTTTCCACCTCTCCCACACATTCTGTTAGTGGTGCGCAAGCTGCAGCAACACTCCCTCACACTGATTCTCATTGCACCAACATGGGCAAGGCAAGCAAAAAAACAAGCTACTGTGGGCCAGGCTGTACTCAAAACACTATTTCAAACCACTGCAACAGATACTGGTACTCGCCGCTAAGGGAGAGAACTGCTATTCAATCAATGCACTAGTGTGTGATCTGCAGCCCACGTGCTTCGAACGGAAAATGCTACTTACCAGTATGCATCTGTTCTTGGCATGTAGGGCTGCAGATTCACACACGCCCACCCGCCTCCCCGGCTACCTCTATCTGTTCCAGTAATATCTTAATTAGATATAATATACATGGGCATCTCTTTCGGTTCTCACACAACTTCATCATTTCTCGTAATGGCGAAAAACAATCTGAAGATGAAGTCGATGCCCATGCGCACTATACTCCAGAGGAGGAGTCATCTACCCTACAAAGACTCTTCCAGGACAACAACAAAGTGTAATCATCCAGGCCCACCACCATATTACGATTTATGCACTAGTGTGTGAATCTGCAGCCCTACATGCCAAGAACAGATGCATACTGGTAAGTAGCATTTTCCCTATTCCATCACCACCCGATTCGAAGCAAAAGAGGCTCCATATTAACCCTGACACTGGCCTTTTTCACATATAGCAAGCTCAGAAACACAAGATTCAAGAAGAGGACACTTACAAAATCCCCTTGAAGAGAAATTCTGTGGTTACAACCCCTTTTCATGTACCATCGCCTCCACCTCCAGCACCTCCATCACCACCTGAGAATCCTTTGCAAATTACACCTCAGGGTTCTCCTCAATCTCATCATGACGATGATGCAGATGATGGGGGATGAGTATTCCATTAGATCTATGTACAGATTACACAGTTGATCTCCCAGGTGAAACTGACCCAGACCTTTACTCAGCCAAACCATCTCCTCTAGACGACATCACACCAAGAACTCATTGCCGGGGCTGCACATTACCATGGGGTAGAGCTCCACAAAGAATCACTAGAAGAAGATTTTTTGTTTGAGACCTTAGTATCCACACACAGGTCATCCAATCACTTCCAATGCTTAAAGGCAAGAGGCGACATGCTGATGAGATTTTTAAAGATTCAGTCAGAACCCGCATCTTGACGCCTAGAGTGATACAAAATATGAGGCCTCTCCTACAAACCCCATATTTATCAAGGGACAAGTGCCATTAGATTCCCTAGTTGTATCCAATGCTCTCAAGAGAGCAAATTCCCAAACATCAGGGGATGCTCTTCCGCCAGATAGAGTCCAAACTAATTGACGCTTCTGGCAAGCGCATAGCCTCTCAGGCAGCAAATCAATGGCGCATTGCAAATTCCCAAGGCCTTTTAGTCAGATATGACAGCGCACACTGGGACAAAATGGAGCAATTGGTCCAATATCTCCCAGACGAGCATAAGGCTAAACACAGGACTTAGTAAATGAGGGTAAGCTAATTTCTAATTCCTCTATTTGTTGTGCTGTAGATACAGCTGACACCACAGCTAGAGAGATTAACACCAGCATCCTGCTCAGGAGACACGCTTGGTTAAGGATTTCAGATTTTAAACCTGAGGTCCAACAGTCCATCCTTAACACACCATTTGAAAAGTAACACCTATTTGTCCCTAAGGTTGACAAGGCGTTCGAGAAGATGAAAAAAGACACTGAAGTCGCTAAATCTATGTGAGCACTTCAGACTGCATCCAACAGAGGTTCCTTTTGTCACTCCTCGTAAAGAGGAGGGTCAAGAAACACAACCCTAGGGCAAAATACCTCAGCTTACAAGTGTAACCACCACTCCTTTCCCTCCAAATGGTTCTTCCCAGGAGGTTATAGAGGCAACAACTTTAGGGGTAAGGGTAACACACCCCGTAACTCTTCTTCCCCCAACAAACAGTGACTTGCCCACGCTTCCCCTGATTATACCACACCTGTCGGTGAAAGACTTCAGCAATTCCTCCCCATTTGGCAGTCTATAACATCAGACAAATGGGTGCTTGGAATTATCCAACATGGTTATTGCCAGGAGCTTACCAGCAATCCCCTAAACATTCAACCTCACTCTCACAAGTTATCTCCAGAACACATACACTTCCTAGAACAGGAGGCCTAGTCCCTTTTTACTTAAAGGAGCAAAAAAGCCAGTTCCAATACTGTACCAGGGCTCAGGGGTTTCCTTACTCTGTACTTTCTGATCCCCAAAAAGGACGGTTCCCTAAGACCTATTCTAGATCTGAGAGAGCTAAACCATTACATACTGTCAGAGCATTTTCATATGGTGACACTTGAACAGGTACTCCCACTTTCACAAACGGCAGACTTTATGCCCTACTGTAGATTTAAAAGACACATATTTTCATGTTCCAATTCATCCAGCTCATCGCAAATATCTGAGATTTGTGATATCAGTTCAAGGTACTTCCCTTCGGAGTGACTACAGCGCCCAGAGTAGACAACAAATTTGGGTCTTCCCCTACCTAGACAACTGGCTCATCAAAGCCAGCACTCACCAAAACTGTCTGCAGCACACACAGAACACAATAAATCTACTTCATCGACTGGGCTTCACCATCAATGCACAAAAGTCTCACTTGCCTCCCTCACAGATGCAGTCTTATCTAGGAGCCACTCTAGACACAGAAAAGGCTCTAGCCCCCCCCCCAATGTAGCCAGAATACACAATATTCAGACTACCACTTTTAACAGTTTCAACCCAATCAAATGTTACCAGCCATAGTGTTCATGCAACCTCTATGAATGATGGCATCTTACATAACAATTGTACCCCATGCAAGGCTTCACATGCGCCCCCTACAAGAGTGCTTAGCACGTCAGTGGAATCAGTCATAGGGTCTATTAACCGATCTAGTTTTGGTAGACGGCCGTACACATCGCTTTCTGCAGTGGTGGAATCCACAAAACTTATCAGCAGGCTGGCCTTTCATCGACCCTTTTCCACAGATCGTGCTCACAGCAGACACATCTCTAACAGGATGGGGGGCTCATCTAAAAAATTACACAATACAAGGCATGTGGAGCAACAAGCACAAAACTCTCTACATCAGCCATCTAGAGCTCTTAGCTGTCTTCTTAGCACTAAAAGCTTTTTAAACTCATTTCGCAGCCAAAACTGTCTTAGTCCGGATGGACAATATGACAGCAATGTATTATATGCAGAAGCAAGGGGGGACACACTCTCTCCAACTGCCAACGCTCGCTCAAGCCATTTGTAATCGGGCGATCAATCACAAGATCTATCTCTTGGCAGAACATCTCCCAGGAGTAAACAATCAAATTGCTGATCGCCTCAGTGGAAGTAGGCAACAAATTCATGAGTAGGAACTTCAACCCCAAGTTCTCCTTCCGTACTTCCAGCAGTGGGGTTTTCCACAAATAGAACTATTCGCCACAGCCGAAAATGCAAAATGCCCAAACGTCTGCTCCAGGTACCCACACCCACGATCAAAGGGCAATGCCCTATAGATGAACTGCTCAGGGATGTTTGCCTACGCTTTTCCACCTCTCCCGCTCATTCTATCCCTCACACTAATTCTGGTAGCTCCCACATGGGCTTTTCAAACCATGGTACACCACCCTGTTGGAGCTGTTGCTAGTGCGACATCAAAAACTTCACCTGAACTCCAGTCTTCTCACACAGAACCATGGAGAAATCATACATCCAAATCCCAAAGAAGTGAATTTAGCGATCTGGCTCCTGAAGTACTGGAGTTTGGGTACTCAAATTTACCACCAGACTGTATGAATATTTTCAAAGAAGCAAGAAAGCCGACCACCAGAGCTTGCTATGCTGCAAAATGGAAAAGATTTATGGTATATTGCAACAACAACAAAATCAATCCTTTAGAAGCATCTATACAAAACATTATTTGTTACATTTACAACTAACAGGACTGGCTTACACGTCTATTTGTTTGCACCTTACACTATTCAGAGTTCCAGTAATCAAGGCCTTTATGGAAGATTTAAAAAGGGTAATACCACCTAGGATTTCTCCTGCCCTAGTCTGGAATCTCACAATTGTCCTCACAAGGCTCATGAGTCCACCTTTTGAAACATTCCAGTTCCTCTCATGGAAAGTTGCTTTCCTCATTGATATCACATCATGAGGAGAGTTTGGTGAGGTACAGGCATTGACGCTAATAGAACCTTTCTTTAATTTATACAAAGACAGGATAGTTCTCCGTACCAATCTCATATTCTTTCCCAAAGTAGTTTCTGATGTTCATATAAACCAATCGGTTGAGTTACCAGTTTTCTTTCCTCAACCTGATTCTGTTGAAAAACACGCTCTTCACAAGCTTGACGTTAACAGAGCTTTATTGTACTACATAGATAGAACAAAGGACTTCCTCAAAAAGGTAATCATATCTCTAAATCATGTATTACGAGATGGATTGTTAAATGCATTCAAACACGCTATGCTAAAGCCAAAAGGATTTTAACTATACCCCCTAGAGCGCATTCCACTCGCAAAACAGGGGCTTCTGTTGCCTTTTTAGGTAACATTCCTCTAGCTGACATATGTAAAGCAGCTACATGGTCTACACCACACACATTTACCAAACACTATTGTGTAGATGTGCTAGCACGACAGCAGGCTAATGTAGGCCAAGCAGTATTTAAAACAATATACCAAACAACTGCAACATCTACAGGTTAGCTACCGCTTTGGGAGTATACTGCTTTATAGTCTATGCAAAGCATGTCTATCTGCAGCACACATGCCTCGAACGGATAATTTTACTTACCCAGTAAGCATCTGTTCTTGGCATGTAGAGCTGTAGATTCAAATGCGCCCACCCGCTTCATCGGGCACCTGTAGTTGTTGCAGTTCTTCCTTATACATTTATACGCATGGACATCTCTATACTACACTTACTCACTCCATTCTCAGCCTCTTGCGGGAAAACAATCTAACAATGTAGTCGATGACCATGCGCACTATCACCGAAAGGAAGAGCCACCTTACCTTGTGACTAGGAAAGACTTCTTCGAAGAAAAAACACTTGCAAACATCGGGACCCAACACTAGATGGCAGGAGTTTTCAGAGCATGTGAATCTACAGCTCTACATGCCAAGGGCAGATGCTTACTGGGTAAGTAACATTATCCTTAGGGGCTAAATCAGCCCATAGTTATTATCAGTTATGGTGTTTGTGACGTGCTGTTCGACGCATTATTCGTTTTAGTAAAGAACCAGTGCATGAGTTATATTATTATGGCTATATCTAATCCAACTGCTCCTTTAAAAATGTGTCTTTCTAACTCACTAGGTTGGCTGTAATCTCAATGAAGATGTTGCAATTTTTGCTGTAGATTCTTTAAGACAATTGTCAATGAAATTCTTAGAAAAAGGAGAACTTGCTAACTTCCGGTTCCAAAAGGATTTCTTGCGACCTTTTGAACATATTATGAAGAGAAACAGGTAGGATTATGCAGAAGCCATGATGTTTACGATTTCCTTCAATGTAACCATATTTTCTTCCCTGTCATTTGAACAAGCACTTCAATTAATTTATTACTTCTTTGTGCCTTTTAACATATAAAGATAAATGTAGTTGATACCAATATCATTTTCTTATCAGAAATATATCACCTCTATTCTATATTCTTCACTTTGATGAAGTGTGCTGTAAAATATTCAATGTTGCCTAGGTTTGGTTCACTCCAAAAACTGTTTGAAAAGCATGACTATGAGGTTAAACATTCAGATGTAACAAAATTGACTCCTATACTCTTTCCTGAAATCTATAATCTGTGCTACATATATACATTTCATAATGTTTCTACTTCCACCAAATGATGCTTTTTTCATTTTGGAGGGGTGTAATCTATAGTGGAAATCTCACATACAGCAATTATTAACTTAATGTGTTCATGTCACACTTTTACCTCTTACAAAGCATTCTTCATTGATCATTGTAACTCTTCTGAAAATCGTTTACAAATTGGTGTAACAGAAAAGGATGGGGCCCCCCTGTAGAATGTGAAGAGGGGTCCCTGAGGTCTCCCATATCTCACAAATGTTCATTGATCTTGGGTAAAATGGGGGCCCCATCAAAAGGATTTGGGTGTCCCTGAAGGGTTGGGGGTCCCCCTACAGTGCAGCGACCTATGTTACGCCTATGCATTGACAGATGGTCCAATCTTGATGTAAGACGTATCATTTGGCCACTTGGTATCTACTTTCCATTTAAATCAATACAGCTATCTTCAGTGCCTTAGTTCCTTCTGGCACCCAGGACAGCTCAGCAGCCATTTCTGTTTAAGGGTAAGAGGACGAGGGCTCTTCTTGCTGCCTAATAGACACATTTGCCGATGCTATGTAAGTCATACCATCTGCTTGGTGTAGCAATGTTTCTGTTTGCTTGACAGTGATGTTCATGCAGAGAAGGATTACTAAAAGTAAGGTATTGCAGCTTTAGCTTTTGATAAATATGATGAGCAGACCACTTTCCAGCTCATTCATTTCTGCCTGACAGTGCACAGGACTGCTCTGAAAGATGTTGTTTAAAGGGAAAATGATAGTCATCTGGATAAATAAGGTTTCTTTCTTAGTTTATTACCAGTAGTCCCACAAACCAACTCATTGGTCCGTACCTGTCTATATCTATTATAAACAGTGACCTGCAGACAGCATACTAACTTATATTTCATACAGTACTAGATACTTCCCTTCAGCAAGTGTTAACATATTCATTGCCAGCTCTTCCAAATCCTCCCAAAACAATCGAACACAGCATCTAATCGGCAACGTATCATAGAACACAAATTTCCTATAAATGAGACACACTGGATATCCAGGATACAAAGGAACTTCAGGTAGGCAGACTTGGAATTAGAAGGCAATGCACCTTGCATATTTCTATGATATTTAATTTCTTCAGAGTAGTTCGAGAGGAGCTGTCCCGTATATATATTGGAACAGGGTAGTCAGCGCCAGTAAACTGCAAGTTCAGCTCTGTTGGCATCTCAGGAGTTTAGAGCATAACTGCGCAGCTACTGTATGGAAAAGTACACATTCTTGCAGAGTGGAGAAGTATAAAGGTATGGTTTGAAAGGGACCGGACCAGGCTAGAGTTCTAGAGAGGACTTGGATATGTGTACCATGCGTCATTGAAAAAGATGCTTGGGTTCAGCAAACATACATGAATTACTGGTGTTTCCTTTAGTAAAGTGGGCTATACAAGGGGCTCACAGGAGGCATGACCTTTAAAGAGAGCTTAGTTATTTGAACCTTAGCAGAAGTCTTTTATTCAAATTGTTAGGCAATGTGGGAAGTGCTAGATAATGCAGAGTTTTTGATGGCGATGCGCAAGTGTGATACTACAAAGTGTCTCAAGGACATAATGAGCAAAACAGGGTTGATCCAGGGGTGCCATCTTCCCAACACCAGGCATACACCTCTGATCCTTCCTCAAATGTTTCCTGAGTTTTAAAAGATAATTTAGTAGATAATTTGAAAACAAAGGAATTCAATGTAGAATTCATTCTTGCTCACAAAGCTGGTGCAGCTTATGTCATGCATAGTGTGCAAATGCTTAGTTATAATAGTTTGCAAATAAACAAATAGAACATAATACATCCGTCACATTCATCCTTAAATGATGATGCAGCAGACAGACTGGAAAGAACCTTTGTTGATTGTGTAATTCAGTGCTCCTTTAACCTAGCCTGCTTCTTGCTACTTTATTATTTATGCTAAAAATGTGATGCATTGATATGATCATCGAGAAAAAATTGATGGTTTACCGATAACTTGTTTTTCTTTTAAGGTCTCCAACAATTCGGGATATGGTTGTGCGCTGTATAGCACAAATGGTTAATTCCCAGGCTGCTAACATTCGCTCAGGATGGAAGAATATCTTCTCTGTTTTTCACTTGGCTGCCTCAGACCAAGATGAAAGCATAGTGGAACTTGCATTCCAAACAACGGGACACATAGTTAGTGAGTACTTTTCCAATGTACCTTATGTAAGCAATGCATAACAGTGCCATGCTGTAACAACTGAAATAAAGACAACATGTTGTTTGTTGTAAGCTACAATAGCTTGGATAAATGTTATTTTCCTTCTTTATAGCACAAATACAAGTAGGGCAAGCAAACTCTGCACCAGAGCTCTTTTACAACTGTACTTCATGTGGCTGATCTAGCACAGCACTTTCTTGTCCCTCGCTGAATGAGAAAACTATCAGATGTATCCCAGCCCAAACAGATCCTTTTTCAGAGGCCTCTGTGAAGGAGTCTGGCCTATTTAAGGCAAATGGAGCCAAAGGTCATCTTGGTAGAAGAGCAAAGAGGTAGCCCCAGGGCATGGAACCAAATATTTTTCAAAGTCTACCATTAACAGAGCCAATAGGGCATAGGCCCTGCAGGCAGTTAGTCTTTAAGAGCCCCAGGGCATTGTGAAGCAGCCGGATTTTAGGACAGGTGGGCCTGCCAGGCATTATACGGACTATTTCTGATAGATATAAAGAACCACAGGTTCCTCACCTTTAGAATATTTCAGGCCCCAGACTAGATCCAGAGATTTTTCCAGCCATCTTACCCGCTCGCTGGTAGGTGGCACTGTATGGCTCAACACTGACTTCCTGCAAGTGAGAGAGAGAAATACTGCATATAAGTCAGTTGCAGCCGGTATGACTCACAGGGGGAGGGGGGGGGGCCCAGGGGGCAGGTGGGGGTGCACCGGGAGGGGGTCGCGCGGGAGGGGGAGGTTTAATAGGAAATAAAAAAAGTTGTGTTATGCTGGCCTGTCCCGCGTCATCGGTCTGCTTCATCCTCTCTACAACAGGAAGCAGCCACGGGCTCCCTCCCCTAAGCCAATCACAACGCTGCAATGGCAGCCTTGTGATTGGCTGGGACACCGACCCCACAGGCATCTGTGGGGAGGCAATTTTCTCTATGTAGGCTGCATACATAGAGAAAATGCAGAGTGCGTATGACTTGTTTGTCAATCAGCGCCCACGACAGTGGGCAATACGATTCAAAAAGGGGGGTGGTGATGGACAGAGTATCTGAATTAAGCAGAACACTCCTACCCAGTCAAAAGATCAGGGCTTGATCCATCACCGTTTTTTAGCTCACTGCACCATCCCAGTTCAGAACCTGGCTACATGCAAATTAGTCTGTCCCTGGCCCAGTGCATCATGGGAACAGGGCAGACCAAACTACCAAGCCAATTCTTTACTGGAAAGGAAACAAGCTTCCGGGGACCGGTTTCTGGCATTACAGCCGTCTTCGGCCCGGCTTGCTTGAATCCTGATGGTGCAGTGAGCAAGGGACTCACATCTGAGCATACCCTTCCACACTTGTGGTGGCCAAAACGATTCAAAAAGGGGGGTGGTGATGGACAGAGTATCTGAATTAAGCAGAACACTCCTACCCAGTCAAAAGATCAGGGCTTGATCCATCACCGTTTTTTAGCTCACTGCACCATCCCAGTTCAGAACCTGGCTACATGCAAATTAGTCTGTCCCTGGCCCAGTGGCTTGGTAGTTTGGTCTGCCCTGTTCCCATGGTGCACTGGGCCAGGGACAGACTAATTTGCATATAGCCAGGTTCTGAGCTGGGATGGGGCAGTGAGCTAAATAACAGTGATGGATCAATCCCTGATCTTTGGACTGGGTAAGAGTGGTCTGCTTAATTCAGACACTCTGTTCATCACCACCCCCTTTTCTGAATCGTTTTTGGCCACTATAGGTGTGGCAGGGTATACTCAGACATAAGTCCCTTGCTCACTGCTCCATCAGGATTCAAGCAAGCCGGGCCGACGAGGCTGAAATGCCAGAAACCGGTCCCCGGTAGCTTGTCTCCTTTCTGGTGAAGAATTGGCTTGGTAGTTTGGTCTGCCCTGTTCCCATGATGCACTGGGCCAGGGACAGACTAATTTGCATATAGCCAGGTTCTGAGCTGGGATGGGGCAGTGAGCTAAATAACGGTGATGGATCAATCCCTGATCTTTGGACTGGGTAAGAGTGGTCTGCTTAATTCAGACACTCTGTTCATCACCACCCCCTTTTCTGAATCGTTTTTGGCCACTATAGGTGTGGCAGGGTATACTCAGACATGAGTCCCTTGCTCACTGCTCCATCAGGATTCAAGCAAGCCGGGCCGACGAGGCTGAAATGCCAGAAACCGGTCCCCGGTAGCTTGTCTCCTTTCTGGTGAAGAATTGGCTTGGTAGTTTGGTCTGCCCTGTTCCCATGATGCACTGGGCCAGGGACAGACTAATTTGCATATAGCCAGGTTCTGAGCTGGGATGGGGCAGTGAGCTAAATAACGGTGATGGATCAATCCCTGATCTTTGGACTGGGTAAGAGTGGTCTGCTTAATTCAGACACTCTGTTCATCACCACCCCCTTTTCTGAATCGTTTTTGGCCACTATAGGTGTGGCAGGGTATACTCAGACATGAGTCCCTTGCTCACTGCTCCATCAGAATTCAAGCAAGCCGGGCCGACGAGGCTGAAATGCCAGAAACCGGTCCCCGGTAGCTTGTCTCCTTTCTGGTGAAGAATTGGCTTGGTAGTTTGGTCTGCCCTGTTCCCATGATGCACTGGGCCAGGGACAGACTAATTTGCATATAGCCAGGTTCTGAGCTGGGATGGGGCAGTGAGCTAAATAACGGTGATGGATCAATCCCTGATCTTTGGACTGGGTAAGAGTGGTCTGCTTAATTCAGACACTCTGTTCATCACCACCCCCTTTTCTGAATCGTTTTTGGCCACTATAGGTGTGGCAGGGTATACTCAGACATGAGTCCCTTGCTCACTGCTCCATCAGGATTCAAGCAAGCCGGGCCGACGAGGCTGAAATGCCAGAAACCGGTCCCCGGTAGCTTGTCTCCTTTCTGGTGAAGAATTGGCTTGGTAGTTTGGTCTGCCCTGTTCCCATGATGCACTGGGCCAGGGACAGACTAATTTGCATATAGCCAGGTTCTGAGCTGGGATGGGGCAGTGAGCTAAATAACGGTGATGGATCAATCCCTGATCTTTGGACTGGGTAAGAGTGGTCTGCTTAATTCAGACACTCTGTTCATCACCACCCCCTTTTCTGAATCACAACAGTGGGCAAGCCAATCCTCCTCTGCCCTCAAGCAGGACCGCCCACCTGCCCGCCCCCAACTAAGCCCTGCTTTCCGCTTTCTCACAGTGCGAGAAGCAGAAACATATTATGGTATTTAAAATACCATTTTATGTTTCTGCTTCTCACACTGCGAGAAAGCAGTGGGGCGACGCTCCTCTGCCCACATGGAGGAGTCGCCACTGATATAAGTGCCACCACTGCGTGCTTACAGCAATTTCTATCGTTCTGTGCCCTTCAATGTGAATCCAGTACTCTTCTCCCAACTTTGTCGGTTTTCCAGAATCTCCAAAATGTATTGCAGACAGTGTGCCAGGGAAAATGTAGGCCCAAAAAACAACAGGATTCAAGTTGTGCCATGACTACAGGAAACAAATGTTGATTATGGATCCACAAAACGTGTGCTTATGGTGCCTGGGCTCCAGTCATGACTTGAAGTTGTGCTAAAAGTTTGCTCTACTTCACTTGAAAGCAGTCAGGGTCTGGGTGGCGAATCTTTGTCGCCTATTATAAGAAATTCTCTCCAAGTCACCGGGCTGTTCTCGGTCGTTGTCATGAGGTCAGTCACACTTGAAGTCATCGTTAATGTTCAAAGTGGGCTGTAAGTGCAAGAAAGCTAAGTGGTACTTAGCCTCATCTGGCCACTCAAAGTCTGGCAAGGAGTTGCAAGGGTGTTGCTCAATGGGTGTTGCATCTTGTGACACTAAGCTGGCCCCTCGTTTCATCCTGGCACACTCTGAATTTAATAGGCCATTGTTCACTCACAGCAAATAAGAGCCTTCAAGGAGGCCACGCTGTACATTTTCCACTTGGGGTCTCCCTGTGGCATATTTTTAGGGTCCACAGAGCCACACTGGCTCCAAGTTGGACTTCTACTGGCAGGCCCTCCTCCTGACACTGACTTGCAACTCAGGCCCTTTCCTAGACTCATACTGAAGCCAGTGCAGACTTCCACTCCTGTTCCAGGTCCCATGCCAGTTCCTTCCATGCTGCTGCTGACTCTGCTGATACCGGATCCAATAATGATGGCAGTTTCTCATCCCAAATCAAAGTTAGCTGGCACCAGGACTACGTTGTGCTACACAATAAAGTACTACAGCGACATCTTCTGCCTTGGCCTCTCTCTTGTTGCCAATACTATCAGAGGATTGAGGCTCTCTTCAGTTTAGACTCTGATATAGTCTAGGTCATACCTAATGTCCCTCATGATACTCATAATGATGAGGTGGGCAGTCTTCTCACCCTTAATTACACTGATGAATGGCTGTACTTTAAAATGCTCTCCTCCAGCTGGAAATCCATCAGGTCAGACCAATATGTTTTTCAAATTGTTCAAAGAAGCTACACCTCGCCTTATTTCTCCACCTCATTTTGATCTTGGTGAGACCACGTCTCTATAATAACACAAGAAGTCAATCTCCTGCTGACCATTGACACCACTGAGTATGCGCTGGACCCGGAGAAAGACGAGGTGTGCTATTCTCCGCTACTTCCTTGTGTCAAAGAAGATGGGAGGCATCATGCGGATACTGGACCTCCTTCCATCGAATGCCTTTCTGAAGAAGCACATATATACTCAGATCCTCTCTGCTATGGATCCTAGGGACATGATGGTGTCCCTGGACTGCAGTACCTCAGACGTTACCTGCAGTTCACGATGGGGTCGGCACAGGTCCAATTTACTTTCTGCCTTTCAGCTTTATTTTGGGCCCTAAGGTGGTCATGGCTCCTCTGAGGAAGTTTGAGGTGCATTTAATCCTGTAAATCGAAAATTGGTTGCTCATGGCGGGCTCGCTGTAGTCCATCACAGACCACCTCTAGACATCAGCCGGGCTCTTGATCACCTTGGGGTTTTCCATTAACAAGTTAAAGTCTCATCTGAGCCTTGTGCAGAGGATTTCTTTCATTGGGGCTATCCTGAACACGATAGTGGTCATGGGCTTTCCACTGCTGCAATGAGTGAGGAACATTTAGGATATGATCCTGACCTTTCTACTTCAGTCTGTGTCTCAGTAAAGATGGTTCTGAGACTTCTAGGGGGACTGACCTCCTGGATCCTGCTAGCTCTGTACGCCACATGGAAAATGTGGGCCTTTCAATAGAACATGGAGTTTTATTGGACCCAGCTCTAGGCTTGCCTCTTCTACGCCGTCCACATTTCACAAAAGGTGGCCCTCGACTCCATGTTGTGGCAGACAAGCCCCAAACCTTACCCCTAGCAGATCACTCTCCTTCCACAACCAAACTTCATGGTTGTGACAGACACGTCACTGCAAGGATGGGTGGAAGTCATCTGGAAAAGGTGGCCTCTTGTCTCCAGCAGAGAGCCAACGCTACATCTTTTGGAGCCTGGGGCAGTCAGTCTGGCCCAGAAATCCTTCCTCTTGTCTTTCAAGGAAAGGCTGGTATAGGTCCTAACAGACAACTTGACCGCCATGTACTACCTCAAAAAACAGTGCAGGTTGGGGGCTGTCCCCTTTGATTATGTGTCTTTGGAGATACATGGACAAGCAGACAATCTTTTTGATAGCCAGTCGCTTAGTAGGGTCCCTGAATGCTAGAGCAGATGAGTTGAGCAGATGTTGGCATTCAGACCATGAGTTGTATTTCCATCCTGAGGTGGCGCTGGGCATGTTCAGTCAAAATCCTGCCCTTATTCGATCCGTTTACCGTCATTGAGAACCCGCAGTGTCAAAGCTTCTGCCCACTGGAGTTTCCTCCAAAATGGTAATTGGGAGGTGCATTCCATCTACAATGGCACTCTGGTTTCCTGTATCCATGTGTGCCACTTTGTTTCCTGACTTCACTCTTGAGGAAAGGCAGGATAGACAGTGCCCATGTCATCTTATTAGCCCTAGACCGAGCCAGGAGAGTGTGGTTCCTTAAGCTCCTGAGCATTTGCCCTTCGATCCGACTAACCCTTTGGGAGGCCCTCCTGTGCGAGCAACAGAGGTCCTACAACTAAATGTCCACAGTCTTCACCTCCATTGATGAGATTGAGTGGCGACAGTAATCTGTTTTTAACTTGCCACCTGAAGTGCTGGGTGTCAGTTGTGCAGTCAAACCCCCATTCACAAATTCCTTCTAAATTGGCAAATAAATTTGTTTTGTGGCCTAGTGTGGGTTCCATCATCTCAACCCTCTGCAGACAAGATGTTCTGATGTATTGTTTGTTGTGTAGCTTGCCCACCCTGGTGTTGCAGTAGCTATAATTAAACAACTTGTTGGCCCTTGCAGCCTTTTCATGTTTGCCTGATCAACCCTCTCTCTTTAAATCACCTCAAGTAATGATTTTCTGAGGGAGCTGATATGTTCCCTCCAATGCCATTTGTCATGCTTCAGTGGAACCTCAATCTACTCCTGATGTTTCTTATGTGCAATACAAATAGTGAAGAAAATCCTCCCCTACATTCCTGAGGCCTTACAAAAACGGTTGTGATGGCCATGGTCATGTCCAAGCTTAATTACTGCAACAGTCACTACTTAAATATATACAGCAACAATTTCTAAATAAGCTACCGGTTTGAATTCCTAAATGTCAATGTATTAGACATTCACTGCGTAAGCTCCGTTGGCTATGCATTAAACAGAGAATCAACTTTAAGGCCTTGTGTTACCCATAAGGCATTTCACAACATGGGCCCGGCATATCTGATGAATAGTTTTAAGTGGTATTGTCCTATCAGGCAGCTGCGCTCTCTCGGTGCCAAAAATGTTGTTGTCCCTAATTTCAGACGCTCCTCATAGGGAGGAAGCAGCTTAGTGGCGAATGCCTCAAAACTGTGGAACACTCTCCTTCCGCACATCAAATCCATGTCTGATCTCCTATCCTTCGGGAAGGCACTAAAAACATGGCTTTTTAACTATTAAGCATCATAAGGCTTTTTAGTGTGAGTAGGACTATCAGACCACTGTAACAGAAGCAGCGCCAAGACATCTCTGGGTATACCTACGCTTTAAAAGTAATTTTAACTTTGCAACATAATATTTCATTTGCTCCTATGCACAGTTGCTCTATACAGCTTCTAAAAATCAAGATACTCTTTCTTATTGACAGTACTTGTGTCTATTACATGAGTGAACTATAGGCCGGCTGTGTAAAATCTTCCAACACCACTTTCTTCCAAATTAAATTTGTGGTAAGGACTCAGTCTTCCTTCCTGCTAAAGGTGATAGGAGCCTTCCATTCCCTTCTATTGATCACCCTGCTGACATCTTTCACTCTACCACACCCCTCGAAGGAGAGGCTCCATGGCCTTGAACGACCATGCGCGGTTTCACTTTCCAAGCAGCCGGGACAATGGCTGCCGCATCTTTGCAATGCTATAGGTCTCGGATTTAGGAGAGTTTGAGCTATTGGCATTGCTTAAACTCTCGTGAATGCGAGACCTATTGCATTGCAAATATTTTTTTGTTGTAAAAGCCACCATGCAGCACTCTCACATGCATGAAGGCCGCACCCCTTTCTTTAGAAGACCCATGCCTAAGGAAAGATGTTCGGATGCTATTAAAGTGAAACCGCAGCATGGGGGCTTTTACAAAAAAAAATAAAGCATTTGTTTGACAAACAGATGCTTTTTTTTGTAAAAGCCCCCATGCTACGGTTTCACTGTAAAAGCACACCTTTTGTTAGACACAGCTGTTTTTAAAGAAAGGGGCATGACCTGCATGCACGTGAAAGTGCAGCATGGGGGCTTTGACAACAAAAACATTTACAATGCAATAGGTGTCGCATTTGCAAGAGTTTGAGCTATTGGCATTCACAATGTCAATAGCTCAAACTCTCGAAAATGCAAGACCTATTGCATTGGAAATGCTTGTTGCACGATGTATTCAGCAGGGAAGAGGTTTCTGAGGTGATTTTATCCAATATTGGGGTATAATTCACCTTGTCCTATATGATGGAATTTTTTTACGAAAGTTCAGGTGAAACTTTTACGCACTCCATTATATCATCCTCAGGGTAACAGAAAAGTAGAAAGATTCAATAGAGTGCTACTAGAATGCATTCAGAGTGCGGTTAAAGCAAGAGTTGATTGTAAACCTGCCATCAGAAAAGTGGTGTGGGCTTACAGAACACCCCGCATTCAGTCACTGATTTGGTACCTTTTGAATTAATGAGAAACAGGAAGGTAGAATTGGCTTTGAATCCATTTTGGAAACTCAAAGCTTTGTGGGTGAGTGTGAACTGTTGAATGAGTTCAGCACGGCCAAATATATAAGTGATAAGATTAGTCATGAAAGATGTAAAAGATAGAGTCTTCAGGGGAAACGATGAAATGTAAAATGTACAGTGGGAGAGTTTGTGTGTGTTAAAGAACACTTGATGCTTCTAAAGGGAAAATCAACATTTTGAATGGGCTCTCTTATGATTGATTCAAAGGGTCAATTTGTGAAAACATGCAATCAATCAATCAATCAATCATGCCATTTGTATAGCGCACTACTCACCCGGGAGGGTCTCAAGGCGCTTGGGGGGAGGGCTATGCTACTGCTCGAACAGCCAGGTCTTGAGTTGTTTCCTGAAGGCGAGATGGTCCTGGGTCAGCCGAAGGTGGATGGGGAGGGAGTTCCAAGTCTTGGCAGCCAGGTAAGAGAAGGATCTTCCTCCGGCGGTGGCTCTTCGGATGCGTGGTACGGCTGCGAGGGCGAGGCTGGTGGACCGTAGCTGGCGGGTGGGCGTGTAGAAGGTCAGGCGGTCGTTGAGGTACTTGGGGCCCAGGTCGTGGAGAGACTTGTGTGTGTTGACATGGTCAAACAAGAGGAAGATCAAGACAGACACGTTATGAAGATGTACAAGAAGAAAATTTGTTCCCAGCAAATTGGGTGGAAGTCATCTGGAAAAGGTGGCCTCTTGTCTCCAGCAGAGAGCCAACGCTACATCTTTTGGAGCCTGGGGCAGTCAGTCTGGCCCAGAAAGCCATCCTCTTGTCTATCAAGGAAAGGCTGGTATAGGTCCTAACGGACAACTTGACCGCCAGGTACTACCTCAAAAGGCAGTGCAGGTTGGGGTCTGTCCCCTGTGTCAGTAGATTATGTGTCTTTGGAGATACATGGACAAGCAGACAATCTTTTTGTCGGCGACGCACAGAGGCCTTCGGCCGAGGCTCCCCGTTCTTGCCAGTGAACCCCGAATGACCCCCACCGATATCGAGGTCGCTGATGCCGGCGGCACCGATGTCGGCGTCAACTTCTTTTGCGACGCCGATCCTGATGCCAATGGGGGACTTTTACCCTTTTCTTCACCCATGTCCTTGTCCACTTTTGGAGGAAGGGGAGGACTGGGAAGGGTTTGAAGACCGTCTCGCAGCACAGTGTAATTCTGTCCTTGACTGGGATGAGGAAGCCGGTGGCCCGGATTACACTCTGGTGCCTAGTTCACCATCCCCTTCAGCTACTATGGAGGAGAGTGGTTCCTTTTCCACAGTGCTACGTAGGGCGGCCGAGGCTCTTGGCCTTGAGCTCTCCACAGTGGCTATCAGGACAAACCTGTTGACTGAAGTGCTTCGGCCAGCTTCTTCTTCTACAGGACCGCTGTTACCGTTTAATGATGAACTTACTGATGTGCTTCTGGGCACTTGGTCCCGGCCCAACACAGGGGCCCCTGTGGACAAGGGTGTCGGCCGACGCCATCGCCCGGTCCGGGCGTCCCTGTCTTCCTCACCCAGCACCCTACACCTGAGAGTTTGGTGGTTTAGGCCTCGGCGTCCCTGAGTGTGTTTCCTTCTGCTCCACCAGACAAGGAATCCAAGAAATTGGAGCAGTTTGGCAAGAAGATTTATTCTTTCGCAAGTTCTGGACTGTGGTCTGTGAACACTGCCTGTCTCTTGGGCCGCTATTCCCATTCTGTATGGGAGGCGGTTGAGCAGGTGCTACCTTAGTGTCCAGAGGTGGCCCGGAAAGTTCTCTCCTGAGCTCTTATGGAGGGGAGAGATGCGGCCAAGTTCACTATACGTTGTGGTTTTGATACTGCTGATTCACTGGGTAGGGCGATTTCCACAACAGTGGCGCTAAGTTGTCATGCCTGGTTGAGGACGACTGGCTTTTCTGCAGATGTCCAAAATACTTTGATGGACATGCCCTTCGATGGCACCCTCCTCATTGGTGATAAGGCGGAATCCACATTGGAGCGTTTTTAAGGACTCTCGGGCCATGGCCAACTCCTTAGACTTTTCAGCCGCACGTACTCTTTCCACTTCTAACTTTTGTTCCTTTCGAAGCTCCGGAAGAGGCAAGCAAACACGTTGATTTCAGAACAAGCCTGCGCAGCAACAGTCCCAGCACAGCCGCAGACGTTGGGCTCACAGAGGCGGTTCACGGGGCCAGCGTGCGGGTCACTCTACCAACACCCCCGCTGCCAGTGCCTCCACACCTTCCTAGTCCGGTGTTTCAGGCCCACCAGACGCCAGTGGGGGGGGGGGGGGCAGGATTTGTCATCACCTCCTCCACTGGCGCACCATTACATCGGACAGGTGAGTTCTGGAGACTGTTCGAAGGGGCTACCCGCTCCCCTTAGAGTCTTGCCCCCAGCCATGCCACCGCATTTCCACCACATGTCGGGGGATCCTTGGACACTTCTCCAGCAGGAAGTTGTGGCCCTCTTAGCCAAGGGGGCCATCGAGCGCGTTCCGACGCCAGAAGAATGTTGTAGTTGTTACTCCCCCTACTTCTTGGTTCCAAAGAAGGACAAGGGTCTACGTCCCATCTTAGACCTTCAGAACGTCAATCGCTTCCTCCAAAAGGAGAAGTTCAAAATGCTCAATATGGCTCAGGTCTTGTCTGCTCTCGACCCACAAGACTGGAAGGTGACACTGGACCTGCAGGACGCTTATTTTCATATTCCCGTCCTGCCAGCCCATCGGCGTTACCTGCGATTCATGGTGGGCCAGGAGCATTTTCAGTTCACCGTGCTCCCCTTTGGCCTCACCAGCGCCCCTCGGGTGATTGCGGTGGTCGCAGCTCATCTGCGCAGATCAGGGGTTTCAATCATCCCCTATCTCGACGACAGGTTTATCCAGGCGGGCTCGCCCCAGACAGTCATCTCCCACCTCCAGACTACGGCCGACCTCCTGCATTTGTTGGGGTTTCCATCAATGTGCCTGATTCCCTCCCAGAAGCTCCTCTTCATCGGAGCAGATCTGGACACGGTGCAGTTTCGGGTTTATCCTCCCGAACAGTGAGTCCAGGACATTCGTGCTATGATTCCGATCTTTCAGCCCTTGTCCTGGGTTTCGGTCAAGAAGAAATTGAGGCGGCTGGGACTCATGGGCTCCTGAATCCTGCTGACCAACCATGCCAGGTGGCATATGTGGGCTCTGCAGTGGGACCTAAGGTTTAAGTGGGCGCAGCATCAGGGGAACCTGTCCGATTACGTCCAGATTTCGGGGGGCACTGCACTACAATTGCAGTGGTGGCTCACGAATCAGCATTGGGTCAGCGGCAGAACCCTCTCCCTTCCCCAACCGGAGCACACAGTGGTGACGGATGCTTCCCTCCTGGGATAGGGCGGCCACATGGGAGAGGCGGAGATCAGAGGCCTCTGGTCTCCGGCGGAGTCCCGGCTCCATATCAACCTTCTAGAGCTTCGGACGATCCTTCTTGCACTGAAGGCATTCCTTCCCTCTGTCAGGGGGAAGTAGTGCAGGTGTTCACGGACAACACCACCACCATGTGGTATTGCAATAAACAGAGCGGGGTGGGGTTGTGGACCCTATGTCAGGAGGCTCTGGGCCTCTGGACATGGCTGGAACGTCACGGCATTTCATTGATGGTTCAACATCTGGCGGGTTCTTTAAATGCCAGGGCAGACGAACTCAGCTGCCGGTGTCTGATGGGTGCCGAGTGGCGTCTTCACTCGGAGGTGGTGCAAGGTCTCTTTCAACAGTGGGGAGAGCCTTGGTTAGATCTATTCGCCACCGAAGAGAATGTGCAATGTCATCAGTTCTGTGCGTTGGAATTTCCAAGGCGGCATTCGCTCAGCGGCGCTTTTCGTCACGAGTGGAGTTGCAGTCTGTTGTACGCCTTTCCACCCATACCACTGCTGCCCAGAGGGCTGAAGAAGATCAGGCGTGACCGTGCCTAAGTCATCCTTGTGGCTCCGGTCTGGGCTCAAAGAGTTCGGTATCCCGAGCTACTCAGTATGAGGCTAGATCCCCCGATCCAACTGCCTCTGCGGGATGATCTTCTGTCGCAGCGGCAGGGGACGTTTCTCCACCCGAACCTGCCCAGCCTCCACTTACATGCTTAGAGATTGAGCGGCTACAGTTGATTCCATTTGACTTGCCTCCCGAAGTCTGATGTCATTCTGGCAGCCAGACATCCCTCCACTAAATCGGTATACGCCAGCAGGTGGAACAAATTTGTGGCATGGTGCACAGCCAAGACTGTGGATCCCCTCTCTGAGGTCCTTTTGTTCCTTCTTTCTCTGGCCCGGCAGGGCTCTGCTCTGGGCACTATCAAGGGCTACCTTTCGGCCATTTCAGCCTTTCTGAGGCTTCCTGATCAGCCTTCTCTTTTCAAGTCCCCTCTTGTACAGCGATTCTTAAAAGGCATTATGCATATGTTCCCTCCTGTTCCTTTCATAATGCCTCAGTGGGACTTGAATGTTGTTTTGACTTATCTCATGTGCGCTCCCTTTGAGCCGCTTCACAATTGTCTGCCTTTCTGGTGGCTATGAACTCTGCCAGGAGAGTGAGTGAGCTTCAGGCTCTTTCTTGTAAGCCTCCTGTTCTGTTGGTTCATCTGGACAAGGTTGTGCTTCACACTTGTCCTTCCTTCTTCCCAAAGATTGTCACTGCCTTCCACATCAGGCAGGCTATCACCTTGCCCACTTTCTTTCCGCCTCCGCACCCTTCCAGAGAGGAAGAGAGGCTCCACCGTCTGGACCCAAAACGTGCGCTCTCCTTTTACCTGAATCACACACAAGCATTCCGGGTGGATGACCAGCTCTTTGTTGGATACGCAGGCGCCAAGAAAGGCCGGGCTATTCACAAGAGGACTATCTCACGTTGGGTCGTCTTGTGTATCAGGGCCTGTTGTTCAATGGCTAAAAAGGAACCTCCGGTTGGGCTGCATGCCCATTCTACCAGGGCGACTGCAGCTACTACTGCATTGGGACGCGGTGTCCCCCTGCAAGACATCTGTCAGGCTGCCACGTGGGCTTCGCTGCACACTTTTAAAAGCATTATTGACTTGACAGTCAGGTCTGGAGGGACTGCTTCTTTGGGCGTTCTGTTTTCTGTGACTTTCTGGTGTAATCTTGTTCGCAGACTCACCACCGGGGTTGGTATTGCTGGAGTATCTATTCTAAGGTAAGGAATCTATCACTAAGATGTCTTTTTCAGATGCACAAGTTACTACTTGTGTAACGATATACCTGTAAGAGACATTAGTTAGTGATAGATTCCTTACCGCCCCACCCATCCACCCTGTTCTGCGAACTGATTTCTAGGGCTAAGGTCATCCTTTCAGACCCTAGTTTCTATGCACCAGTGGTCAGTATCTTACATTGCTCTGCGTTCCTGTCACGGAAGGTTCTGTACAGAACTGACATCAGCGCGCGTGGGCACGTCTAAGTAGCTCCAGTGACGTCATCTCGGCAAATACGATGCCAACAATGCACGCGGAGCTGTATGACGATGCCTATCGACGCGCAGGGGTACTGCTGACGAAAGCTTTCCGGATCCAGTCTGATGCCTGGGTATATTCTAAGGTAAGGAATCTATCACTAACTAATGCCTCTTACAGATATATTGTTACACAAGTAGTAACTTGTGCTTCGCACCATATAACATTGTTACATTAGATCTTGTTAGTGAATTCTAGTATATTTTGTGTAGGTGCAGATTCTGTTCTGTTTTTATCAATTTTTCATTCTTTAAAATGTTCTTGTGTTATTTTTGGGGGGGGTTTGTGAAAAGGGGAGATATGTTGTGTTTAGTTTTTACATGATGCATATTATTTCTATTGGATTTTTAAATGTCAGGTGGAATATTGAACTTACATTGTATGATGTAATGTGGAGTGTCAGGATTGGAATGTGATGATGAAGGGAGCAAAACGCTGAAGGCAGTTGGTGTTGATCTGCTGGACACCTCCGCCCTATATCTACTTCTCAAGCAATAAATACATGTTGGTAAACCATGAGTAGAGACCTCATCTTTACAAGGCCATTTAGTGGAAACTGTGGCTGCAGTGAACTCAGTAATAGGGTGCCTTTTGGTCAAAATGTGAGTATCTGACGAGGCAGCGCAGGAGCTATGATGGATGCCAAACTGACATTTGGCAGACAGTTCTCCTTGCTCCCTCCAGAGTTCACACTATTGACAGATGCATCCTTCTCTGGGCGGGCTGGGGATATCACCTAGACCAGTTGGAGATCCGAGGTCATCATATAAATATTCTAGTTTTTACGATCATCTGTTTGATGCTAAAGGCCTTTCAGCCATCTATCAAGGACGGTTGCTGATGGATAACACAACCGCCATGTTGTTCTGGAACAAGCAAGGTGGAGTAGAGGTCTTGTGCCCTCTTTCCAGAGGCTCCTAAGCTATAGCACTGGCAGTCACTTCACAGGATTTGCCTGATGGTCAGTTATCTGGTTTGATCCTTCAACATCAGAGCGAACAAGCATATTATGGGTCTTCATGCTGAACAAGAGTGGCGTCTGTACCCAGTGGTGGCACAGGGTTTCTTTGCCTTCTGAAAACACTGAATGTCCTGCCTTCTGTGCTCTAGAGTACACCTCTTAAGCGATCTTTAGGAGATGTGTTAACTCTTTGGTAGACTCCTGCCTCCTGTAAGCATTACCACCTTCCCACTGACCCCACGGGTCTTAAGGAAATTCAGCTGACAGTGGGTACAGCTTACTCTGGTTTCCCCAGCTTGCTCCAGTAGGGTCTGGTTCTTCTAATTGTTGACCCTGTGCATCTGCCCACCTCTTCAACTTACTCTTCTGGAGGATCTGCTATCCCAGTAGCAAGGCAGGGTTTCAATCCTAAACCTCCACAATATACACCTTTGTGTGTGCAGATTGAGCAGAACTAACTGAGCGGCTTTCAGCCACCATGGGAAGTAGGAGGTGTAATTTTGGCTACTTTGTGTCCTTCCATGACATCTATAAAATGAGGCCACTGAGTAAACGTTGACTCCTGGTTTGATGGAAAGCAAATTGACACTCTACAGACTGCTTCAGCTGATGTTCTTATGTTCATATTATCTTTGGCCCAACAAGCCTTTGCTCTGGGCACCATTAAGGGTTGCTTGCATGCCTTTTTCAATAAGTCACTCAAACAGCATTTGTAAAGTGCAACACTTTCGCCCCGAGGGGTATTTGGGCCTTTATGGCCTTTCTTACTATGCCTGATCCCCCTTTGTCATTCTAATCACCTGTTCGGATTCATTTCATAAAAGAGCTTTCTCATATATGTCCCCTGCTCACTTCATTAAATTGCAGTGGTACCTCAATTTGTTTCTTCTAACATGCTTGATGCATGCCATATATATCGATGACTGTGTTTCTCATTGCAGTTGCATCTGTGTCTTGTATCAACGAACTGCAGGATTTGTTATTTTAACCTCCATATGCTTCCTTCTTCCCTGACACGCTGGTGCTTTGGACTCTTAACATCCTTTCTTCTGAAAGTGGTGTCTCCTTTCCAAGTGTGCAAGTCGATCATGCTCTTCGCATTCTTTTGTCCACCACGTCCATCCAAAGCAGAGGAGAGACTACACTGGATGGATCCGGGGCATCCCACTAGCTATACATTTCTGAGAATAAGGTGTAGTATGCAGATGGTGATCTGTTTGCTGGTGTCCCTTTTCTGAAAAAAATGAAGGCAGCCCAGAAAGAGACCTTAACTCAATGGATTGTACTCTACATTAGACTTTGCTCCCCCTTGGCCAAAAAGGATTATCCTGAGGGCCCTATAGCTTCTTTTATCCGAGTGAAAGTTAAGCGACTGCCTTTGCTTGGATCCTGCCAATTGTAGACACATGCCAAGCAGCCACATGGGCATCTGTCCACAGGGAGAGTAATTTTGCCTGCTCAGTGCTGCACGACTACCTTGTGTAAAGTCCTGTCCTCATCCCCATCTTCTTGGATGGAGTATCACTCTGGTATCGATTCATCAGGTGAGAAATCTGCAGTTAGACATATCTACCAGAAAAATTTTTGTAGCACGTGTAGATGTGGATTACATTCTTTGCGTGCTCCTGACATTTATTTGTTTTTCTTCAGAGTATAAGTTTTGGTTTCGAGGTAAATTGTGATTTTTCTCCAAAACCTACAATGCAGTAAGGCAAATACTCCACCTCAAATTTTTCTCTGTCTGCCATCGGGTTCAGATGTGCTTTTGAAGCTGTGAGACCATCAAGCTAGTTGTTCACCTTCAGATAACCAAATTGCCTCCAATGAATAGAGAAGACATAGTCAATTGATGGGCCTGGAATCAACCAAGTCCAACGTTTTTTTATTGCCGCCAGGGCGGGGGGGGGGTATGGAGAACACCCTACCCTTCAAGTTTAGACCCAGGTGCAGCAGTAAGTTACTGCGATCAGACTACCATAGGTTCTGTAACCTCTGCGTACCCATAGATCATGAGGAATCGAGCTGTTTAACCTTCCAGGCCATCAAAAAAAAAATAGGTTAATGAAAAGACTATTCGATAGCACAGGAAACATTGTTGTGCGCATTAGGAGATACAGGGCTGAGGGTCTCCAGAGCCACTGACCATCCTCAAGGCAGAGGACATCATGGAAATGTACTCTCATTGGGGAGAGACAAGGTCCTTCCGGTATCTCGGTGGGCCAAGGAGTTCGGAACGCAGAAACATGGTCATCAGAGAACTTTCAGATTACAGAGATGAGCCAACTCCAGGAGCCCCATTGACACCTGCATACAGAGCATAGGGCCAGATGTACGACTCACCAATTTGCGACTCGCAAATTTCATCGCATTTGCGACTTGCAAATTGGGATGTATAACAGTGTCACTGACACTTTTTGAGATTCCTAATGGGGCCGCAAATTGCATGCCTCATCAATATTAATGAGGCAGGCTCAATTTGCCGCCCCCCCCAATTAGGAATGGCTAGCACTCCCAGGGATGGTGGCCTGCTGGGGCCAGCAGACTAACGTGTCTGGGACTGCTTTTAAATAAAGCAGTCTTTTTTTTTAATGCAGCCCGTTTTCTGTAAAGGAAAAAGGGGATGCATTTAAAAAAGAAAAGGGGAGTCAGTGGGCCCTGGGACATATTGCACAAATGCCGAGGCACATCAAAAAATTTGTCCAAATCTGTATCACAGGCATTGACCATCATAGTCCATAAATTGATTTCAATTTCCTTATGTGTCTCCTTTATTCCATATCAGCTATTCCAATACAAGAGAAACGGGCAGCCGACAGGTCGAGGGTAGAAACACTAGCCGAGCATGTCATATTTTCAGAGTCAGTTTAAAAAAAACAATGATCACAGTCGTATGAGCACTAGAAGCCCAGTGGATGCATAGACATAAAGGTCCAAAAGAATGTGCCATCAGTACTGTATTATTTGGAATCAGTACGTAGCCGCTCCCGCTGTCTCGATACCGCGTAATCAAGCCTTGATGAGCCTGTACTGGTAACCAACTCCGAGTGTGTTCTCCTCCAAAGCACCGCGACCACTGCATGCTCATAAAAAAACTGTTCTCTCATACTCACAAAGGTGAAGGGATCCCCTGGCGTGGGGACCCTTTCCAGTTTGTGAGTGGTTTACCACCTACTTGAAGTAGGCAAACTGCAAGTGTTTTGCAGCCGCAAATGCGGTCGCAAAACAATTGTACATGGCATGGTGACTCGCTATTAGGAAGGGACACCCCTTCCTAATAGTGGGAGTCGCAAATGCTATCTCGCATTTGTGGCCGCAAAAAAGGGTAGTACATCTGGCTCATAGACTGCACTGAATACCTCCACATCATTGCCATCATCGGAGGAGCCTCCTTCCCGGGGCTCAACTACAACAAGAATCTCGAAATCAGCCTAAGCACTAATCTCGAGGGAGCTAGGATTCAAGCCACAAGCCTGCACTAAAGGGAACTTGAAGCTGGCAAAGAGTACTCATCATGAGCCGACTTGGCACCGACAGCCACCTTTGTTCCAGAGAAACCTCAAGCATAGGGCTTCGAGCCTTGAAGCCTAACCATGCTGACTGGGCCGTGAGGCACAGATACACCAACCTTGTCATTAGAGTTGAGTACAAGACCGGTTTTTATGCCCTCCTCAACATCAAGTAAACCAACTCCTTGTATCAATTACCTTATGTCAGGCAGAGCGGTATATATATTCATCCTCAGCCAAAGATGATGCTTGCTCACCACAGCAAGATACAACCCGAGCACCTCCAAAAAAAGAGAAAATAACTTTTGAGAAGGCCATATCTGAGGTACTGATTATGTTTCCTATTCCTAAGAAGTATTGCCCCAAGCACACTAATCATGTACCTCTGCCACCAGACCCACCACCGCAGTGCCTTCTCCACTTCACTCATGTCACAATGACTTCTGCCCGAACCATGAGCTGGAATTCCAATACACTTATTATGAGCAAATCCCCACTTAGGAGGGAGGCAATCCCTGGAGGACCCATCATTCAAGCCCTATCCAGTGAAAGCTTCAACGGCAGATGAGACCGCAAAATACCTTTGAGTCACCCAGAGTGCGGCAGATCACCATAAAGCGAAAATGCATGTTATTGTGGAAGAGGAGGCTTTCTTGGTGGAAGCCTGGTCTGAAACTGAAAGTTTGAGCTTGTACCCAGCTGTGTAGCATGTCCAAGTATGTGCCAGAGAACTTCAAAGACCCTCTTCAGGGTTGCCAGGATTCTCCAGAGATACAGCTGAACCTCAATAATGTTCCTTTCAATCAGGATCAATTATTTGGGTTGCAAGTGGATTCCATATTAAAAAGACATGTCATTATAGAAGAAAGAGTTTAAGACACATCTCTTTAAAGAACATTACACCAGGATGATGTATTAGTCCATAAGCCAGCTTCCTCTCAGATCATCTGCTGACTGTATTCTAGCCTCTGACCTTAGATTTGTTCGCTGTCGTTGTCTAGGTTCCTGCTATACAAATACCATATACACACATGCCGAGGCAGAGTAAAGATGGTACCCCTGCACGGTAATGTGAATTAAATCAATATGTTCGAGGCATATGAGCTGCAGAGTGTACACTAGATCGCCACCTGGTGTTGGGCTTCGATGATTGCAGGTTGTTGTCTTCTTGGAAGAAGTCTTTGTAGTCACGAGATAGGTGACTCCTCCCTTGAACAATACTGCGCATGGTCATCGACTCATCCTCAGATTGTTTTTTTTGCCACTGGGTTCGGATGAAAGTTCTCCGCTCCGGCTAGAAAAACTTTTCCAGCAACTTCGAAGCGTAAAAACTTTATGCAAACAATATCGACATCGAATAGACTACTTTCGACACCATCAGCTACATTCTGGTGCGTCGATGCGGGCCGTTGGGCCTATCGGCGCCGTACGGCCTACGCCTCATGGACAGAACTCCATTCAAGAGATGCCTGGTATGTCGAGCAAAATTCCCTCATAGCGATCATCACGAGGTCTGCAACCTCTGTCTATCACCGGAACACGACGAGTCGACCTGCACAGCTTGTGCATCCTTCCGATCGAAGAAGACCATTCGGGATCGGAGAGCACGTCGACACAAGATGAGGAGAACGGCCCCAGCAACGGAGGCCATCTTCGAGGAGGAGATCTTCGAAGAAGACATCTCCGAGGACGAGGCTCCACTCGCCGCCGAACAAGACTCGCCTGATCTCCAGATCATATCAGAGGCAGAGGACTCAGATGACTCGATTCCATCTCGTCAACCTATGAGTACTCTTGCCCCTGCACCTCAGACACTGCCCAAGTCAAAGGCAACGGTCAGCACTCCGCCCATGGGGCCCAGTCGAGACCGAGATATTCCCGAGCCTTCGGGCTCGGCTCCGAAGAAAACGACTACGCCTTCCGGTGCCTCAGCACCGACCAAGCCACACGTGCCAATTCCACCTCTTCCATCGGCACCGAAGCAGACACATCCTTCGACACCGAAGGATTCTTCGACACCGAAGCCAAAACACCCTTCGGTGCCCACAGACAAAGATCCTTCGGCACCCAAAACTAAAGATGCACCGGTGTCGAAGCCAAAAACTGTACCGGATCTGCAAAAAGCTCCGGCTCCGAAACCTTCTGATTCCAAGAATAAGGATGGAAAGCCAGCGTCCGACGCCTCAAAGCCAACGAGATCTGCTTCCACTCCAAAAACTCCAACCTCGGTACCAAAGCCTCCAAGGCCTGATTCAGAGACACCTAAACCCTCTAACAAGCCTACCAAGTCAAAACCACCTACGGCACCGAAAAATTTGCCATGGGACTCTGGAACGCCTCCTACAGCAAAAAACACAAAACAACCCCTATCGGCACCAAAAAAATCGACGCTGAAGAAGGTTGTAGAGGAAGAAGAACTGTTCCTAAACAAAAGAAGGTCTATATCAACCCAAAAACTGGACATGTGGAAGCTATTCCGCACAAGAAGAGACCAGCAGGCACACCACTTCTACCTGTGGTTCCTGCCAAAAAGAAGGATAGTGCAACTTTGCCAATGCACCCTTCCTCTCCTTTACCTTCTTCGTCTCCTATTCCTCCTTACTTTTCACCAAGAGTTTCTCCTGTTCAATCTCCTGCATCATCACACCACACTGATGATGAGTATGATATAGGTGGGGGGATGACACACCAGACCCACACACTTACCCTGTTGATGAAGGTATCAACCCAGATACATATCCTACAGATGAAGATATATATGAGTACCCACCAAATAATGTGCCTGACATTCCTGATCCTCAGTCCTACCCAACGAAACCTTCCCCTCCAGAAGATAGTATTGGGTTTAATCACCTCTTAAATAGAGCTGCCCTTTACCACGGGGTTACAATGCACTCTGAAGCCATTGAGGAGGGTTTTTTATTAGACACATTTGAGCAGTCACAAAGGTCTACACAAATACTACCCATGATCAAAGAAGTCATTAAACATGCTCCGGAAATATTTAAAGACCCTGTGCGTTGTAGAGTGGTAAATCCAAGAATAGAAAAGAAATATAGACCAGCACCATGTGATCCAGTCTATATTAAGGGACATCTGCCACTAGACTCCCTGGTAGTGTTCAATGCACGGAAAATAGCTAATTCCCAGACTTCTGGTGACACACCCCTTCTGACAAAGAATCCAACGTTATTGATGCATCAGGTAAACGGATTGCTGCGCAGGCTACAAATATATGGCGCATAGCAAAGCACAAGCCCTGCTCTCACGCTATGACAGGGCTAACTACGATCAATTAAAAAAACTGTTAGAGCACCTCCCAGATCAATACAAAGATGAGGCAACAGAGCTCATACAAGAAGGCAAATTAATATCCAATGCCTCAATTAAATGTGCACTAGATGCAGCTGACACAGCATCCAGAGCAGTCAATACTAGTGTTATACTCAGGCGACATGCGTGGTTACGCATTTCCGGGTTTAAGACGGAGGTGCAGACTACCATCTTGAACCAGCCTTTCAATCAAAACCAATTGTTTGGGCCGGAAGTAGACACTACACTAGAAAAAATGAAAAAGGACACAGACACAGCTAAGTCTATGGGAGCATTGCAATCCACATAGACTAGAAGTTCTTTTTGCCGCTCCTTTTATAGAGGAGGCTCCAAGCAAACCGGTGCAAATACAACATCATCTTTCGAACCGCACACACAGACCTCCTCTAACAAAGGCTACTTTAGAGGAGGATACAGAGGCAATAATAATAAGGGAATAGGTAGAGGTAACAACAACAACCGCTCCTCTTCCACTCCCAAACAGTGACTTCCCTCTGCTTCCCCTACAGCATTCCACTCCTGTGGGGGCAGATTATCACAGTTCCTACCTGTCTGGAATTCCATCACAACAGACAGATGGGTGAGACAGATTATCCAACATGGCTACTGCCTAGAACTCACAGCAACCCCCCCAAACATACCACCCAGGCAGCGTCCAATGTCTACAGACCATCTGACTCTGCTTCAACAGGAAGTTCTAGCGCTACTACAAAAGGATGCTATTCAATTAGTTCCTTTAGAAGAACCGGGAACAGGAGTTTACTCCCTGTACTTTCTAATCCCCAAGAAGGACGGGACACTACGGCCAATTCTCGACCTCAGGCGCCTCAACCATTACATACAATCAGATCATTTTCACATGATCACTCTGCAACAATTACTCCCACTACTACAGCAAGGCGATTTTCTTTCAACACTAGACCTAAAGGACGCCTATTTTCACATACCTATACATCCTGCTCACAGGAAGTATTTAAGGTTTGTCATACAAGGACAGCACTATCAGTTCAAAGTCCTTCCATTCGGGGTCACAACAGCACCACGAGTGTTCACAAAGTGCTTAGCAGTAGTAGCGGCACATCTCGGAAGACAACAGATACATGTCTTCCCTTACCTCGACGATTGGCTCATAAAAGCAACATCATTCAGTCAATGTGTCCAACACACAAATCAGACAATTCAAACATTGCACAACTTGGGGTTCACAATAAACTACACCTAGTCGCACCTGCAGCCTTCGCATGTGCATCAGTACCTAGGAGCTACCATAGACACATCTATAGCTTTAGTGTATCCCAGTCCAGCCAGGATACAGAGCATTCAGACCTTAGTCTCCATTTTTCAACACCAGCAGTCTCTCCAAGCCAGAGTGTTCATGAGACTCATAGGCATGATGGCATCTTGCATCTTCATAGTTCCACATGCAAGACTGCAAATGCGCCCATTACAAGAATGTCTAGCACAACAGTGGAATCAGGCTCAAGGTCAGCTCACAGACCTGGCATTGATAGACAGCCGTACATATCGCTCTCTGCAATGGTGGAACACCAAAAACTTGACAAGTGGAAGGCCGTTCCTCGAGCCTGTTCCACAGATAGTGCTCACAACAGACGCATCCCTCACAGGATGTGGAGCCCATCTCTTACATTATACCACAGAAGGCCAATGGAAAAACCAACAAAGACTGTTCCATATCAACCATCGAGAGCAGCTAGCAATTTTCCTAGCACTCAAAATGTTTCAATTGCAAGTACAAAACAAAGCTATCTTAATCCAGACGGACAATATGACATCCATGTACTATATACAAAAACAGGGGGGGACACACTCTCTGCAACTGTCCCAGCTCGCGCAGAACATTTGGAGTTGGGCCATTCCTCAAAACATACACCTGTCAGTAGAACACCTTCCAGGAATTCACAATCAGATAGCAGATCGGTTGAGTCGGCAGTCACAACAGATTCCCGAATGGGAAATACATCCACAAGTTCTTCAGCCATTCTTCCAAATGAGGGGGCATCCACAGATAGATCTGTTTGCCACCCACGAAAATGCAAAATGCCCAACCTTCGCCGCCAGGTTTCCACACCCACGGTCGGAAGGGAATGCGATATGGATGAACTGGTCAGGCAGATTTGCGTACACTTTTCTGCCTCTCCCACTCATTCCACTAGTAGTGCGCAAACTCAGACAACAGTCTCTCAAACTAATACTAGTAGCTCCCACATGGGCACGTCAGCCGTGGTTCACCACACTACTAGATCTCTCGCTGGTTCCACATCAAAAGTTACAGCTCACACCCTTCCTGTTAACACAGAACCATGGAGAAATAAGACTCCCAGAACCAAGCCAACTGAATTTGGCAATCTGGCTCCTGAAGTCTTAGAGTTTGGTTACTTAAACCTACCACCAGACTGCATGAACATCATTAAAGAAGCTAGAAAACCCACTACCAGAGCGTGTTATGCCGCTAAGTGGAAAAGATTTGCAATATATTGTAACAATAATCACATTGATCCACTGGATGCTTCCATCCAAAACATTTGTTACCTTTTACATCTACAAAGGTCCAATTTAGCTTATTCTTCCATACGCCTGCATCTGGTAGCAATTGCAGCCTATTTACAGAATAGGCAACATCTATCTCTCTTCAGAGTACCTGCAATCAAAGCATTCATGGAAGGATTAAAACGAATAATCTCACCTAGGTTACCACCTGCTCCTGTATGGAACCTGAACATTGTCCTTACAAGACTCATGGGACCCCCTTTCGAGCCTTTACACAAGTGTGAATTGCAATTCCTAACATGGAAAACTGCTTTCCTTGTTGCCATCACCTCCCTCAGAAGAGTTAGTGAAATACAAGCATTCACAATACAAGAACAATTTTTTCAAATACATCCTAATAAAGTGGTTCTTAGGTCTAATCCAAAATTTTTGCCAAAGGTTATCACTCCTTTTCATCTTAACCAATCTGTAGAGCTACCTGTGTTTTTCCAAAACCCAGACTCTGTTACAGAAAGGGCCTTACACACCTTAGATGTTAAAAGATCTCTGTTATACTATACAGATAGGACTAAATCCTTTAGAAAAACAAAACAATTATTTGTATCTTTCTCTCCCCCACACAAAGGCAACCCCATCTCTAAGGGGGGGATTGTCAGGTGGATTGTAAAGTGTATACAAATATGCTATCAAAAAGCTAAACGAACACTAACAATTCCTCTTAGAGCGCACTCCACTCGCAAACTAGGAGCCTCTATGACTTTCTTAGGAAATATACCACTAGAGGACATATGCAAGGCAGCAACATGGTCTACACCACACACCTTCACTAAACACTATTGTGTTGATGTGCAGGCCAAGCAGCAAGCTGCGGTGGGCCAAGCTGTCCTTAGAACACTGTTTCAAACTACTGCAAAGGATACAAGCGACCACCGCTAGGGGAGACACTGCTGCACAATCGATGCTAAGTGTACACTCTGCAGCTCATATGCCTCGAACGGAAAATGCTACTTACCAGTATGCATCTGTTCTTGGCATGTAGAGCTGCAGAGTCGTACACGCCCTCCCGCCTCCCCGGGACTTGTATCCGTTCCAGTTCTCATCTTACTTAGATGCACACGCATGGACATCCTTTCTCTTTACTTTTACTAACTCCATAATTTCCCATCATGGCGAAAAACAATCTGAGGATGGAGTCGATGACCATGCGCAGTATTGTCCAAGGGAGGAGTCACGTATCTCGTGACTACAAAGACTTCTTCCAAGAAGACAAACACCTGCAATCATCCAAGCCCAACACCAGGTGGCGATCTAATGCTAAGTGTACGACTCTGCAGCTCTACATGCCAAGAACAGATGCATACTGGTAAGAAGCATTTTCCTTTTTATTGCACCCAAAGACAAGGAGCACAACAGAACACTGTGACAGGTGTCATGTGACTGGCAAGTCATTGCCTTGAGGAAGAGTCACCCTTTCATTTATTGTACACATTCCAAAGCTAAACTCTATTTTGTGCCCGGTATGCTCCACGTCATTGTAGTTCCCAAAACTCATTAAAACGTCAGTTCATCCATACAATTATTTAGCCAACACCTAAGGCAAAACAAGTCGGCAACAAATTCCCAAAATCTATATTTCAAGGTCTGACAATGAATATGCAAAAAGCCCATGTAGTCCCAGGTGGCATATTTTCAGCATGTTTGTTCATTCCGATTATGAGCAGGATTGAATAAAAGTACCCCAATATCTGGTAAGCCAGTGATTAACCCTATATGTATGCAGTCCTAATGGATATGGGATATTATTCCAGATACTGAGTGAGTAGATGAAAAGGCCTGGTGCCTTATATTTACCATTTTTCCTTCCTTGTGTCCAGTAAGGTAGTGTATCCTGGCTGCGGGTGTGCGAAGAGCCAACAGAGATAGTGAGCTTTTCAGACTGATACACAGAGGTGTGGGTTTCGATTGCTTTGTAAATGATGCAACTGGTTATTAAAATGGTGCGATCCAATGAAGGGAACTAGTGGAGTTCCTTCAGGATGGGGGTGATATGATCATATTTCCTCAGATCATGGGTGAGACATGCTGCAGCTTGTAGGATGCCCTGAAGGGGACCATTGTCCGGATGCAGATTGGAGTCATGATGAAAGCTGTTGATGCCACCTATCGGTTTGTAAGAGCTTATGCGTTGAGTTTTTAGATTTAGTGTTTCACCTGCTGAAACTCACTAGAAAGAAAATTACCAAAGGTAAGTAGTTTATTCTACCGCACCTTCCTTCTATTCCTTTTATCACATGTGAAATATGATTCCAATGTGTAAATATACCTCATGTACATTTACTCCTGCATAAATGCCTACACTTTGTCATAAATGGTAAATCTAAAAAAGTTCTCAAAAGTACTCCTCGAAACCTGCAATTGTTGCAACTCCTCAAGCATGGTCTTGGAAAAATTTGTAAATTTCCACACAATTTAACATTTTCTCCAAACATTGCAGGAAGCCAGCATGAGCGATTTCCCTCTTTTCGAGGAACCAGACCCTTAGGGTTGCAGTAAAAGTGGTAAAAAAGTTCACATGGTGTCTCCACCCCAGAATTACTGCTACCAGCGTTTGCAATAATTATAGTGGAAGAGAAATAATGGGAATTGCACATTTATGGGGAATAAAATGTATAAATCAGTGTTTCCACACCAATGTCGGCATGTTCTGTATGAGTTTTTCACAAAAGGATTTCACCTGCTATTACCAGGTCCCTCAGAATTTATGGGGCCATTTGCAATGCAGCCCCTGCTATTTTGGTCAGTTCAGTATCCCACCTACCCATCCAAATCCAGTACAGGCAATGATCTTGTGCAGGTGCAGTATATCTTCAGTACTGTCACTTTTGGTTCTGTTCTTCAGCTTGCTACTCTAACAGGTGATGCCAACAAGACCTAGATAACATTTTAATTATGTCATTAAAATCCTCAACATTTACCGAGGGGCGCGTGGCTTGAGAGCCGATGGGGACGGCTGCGTGAGCACTGTGCTCCGCGCCCATTACTTTGTAATTCTCCTATTTTAGATACCTCCAAGGTCCCCCGGATCGACATGGGGCCGTGCGAAGCCAGGCAGGCGGAGGAGGCGCTGCAGGCTGCCCAGCCGGGAGCGGGCTCTGATCTCCGTGAAACGGAGCGAAGGCGCTGGCGGCCGAAGGAAACAAGATGGCGCCGACTGCTCTCCCCGCCTCCGACCGGGCCTGGCACTGAGCGGCTCCGTTGGGAGATTGAACGATTATCCCTTGGAGCCCAGAGGGCATCCTGTAACAGTGCCGCCGAGTGGGGTTTGAATCCCGAGAGGAGGAACTGCGACGGCCCGTCCCGCGGAGCGCGGGCTGATCACGTCGCTCGGCACCAGTGGCGGATTATACAGCAAGCCGCGGCCTGCCGATCGGACGCCCAGCTGCGCTGCCTGGCCCTGGCGGTGGCTGAGCGCGGTGCCCCACATCCCCGGAGCTCGTAACCGGAGCCTGTCGACGCAGCCTTGGTGTTTGGGCGCTAGAGGTGAGCGAGGGGAGCTGCTCCTAACAGATGCCCCAGTGATCGGGGCCCATGGGACGCGCTGCCACTACCTAGAGGGGGCGTCCCGTAGATTGCGCTGAACCGCCTACGGTGGGCCCAGGAGACCGGTGGAGAGTCCTCTACCCCCGGCCCGTCTTGCACCAGCTGGGCGGGGCTGCGGAGATTACAGCAGACCACGGACATTGCCACACACAGTGAACAGCGCGCTGGACCTGTGCCCTGGCGGGGATCTCCCCAGCTCCAAACCTAAAGTGATCGGGCGAGGCGGTGCGATTGGGGACGCTCCCAGGGGGCATGACTGACCCCACCCCCGCCCCTCCTACCACTGGTGCTACATGAGAATAACGTGAGGGCAGCGAAGGCACGATGGCATTGACTGGGTGGGCCCCCCCTTGGGGATGAGCTCTGAGGACCACGTTGGGCAGCTCCCCCGAAACTCCCCCCCTCCCCTACACTAAGTACAGAGAGACTAACGGTTGGTCTGGAGATACTCAGGGGGGCGCACGGACGACACGGTAAAGAGCACACCAGGACTTGAATATACTCCATCCTCTCTCTCCCCCACCCCAATCGCGCGCCTGGGACTCTGTGGTGCGTAGGGTTGGCTTTTGCCCGAAACGCTGAGCGAGGGGCCTCTTGCTGGGGCGCGGGCGTGCCACGTGGCCCGGACTGACTACTTGGGGAGGAGGTGAGCCTGCAAATAATAATAATAATAATAATAATAATAATAATAATAATAATAATAATAATAATAATAATAATAATACTGGATTTTATATAGCGCGAACAGCTACCTCACGAGGAGGTGTCCCGGCGCTAGTAGACCACAAGTAACCTGAGGCAAGAAATAGGAAAGTTAACGTGGCTGGGCTCCGCGCCCAGCCACTAAAAAGATCCCTACTTAAAAGATCGCTAGATCTGGGACCCCTCTTGAGCAGTGCCGCCCTGGTGAGTGGACCACATCAAGATCGCTGGGAGAGGCGGAGAGTGCGTCACCACGGGCTTGGAAGGGGGCGACGGAGATATTGCTGTGTCCAATTGCCCGGACCCAGCGACAGCAGCTATGGGCAAACCTCGCGGCAAAAAGGAAGAAGTTCCCAAGCCTTCGGGGGCTGAGTCCCCGCCCCAGGAGAATCGAGACAAACTGGATACCTCACGGAAACCCGGAATCCAGCTCCAGCTAGACAGAATACTGGCGGCCATAACGGACACCCAACTGGCTCTGAAGCAGGACATTGCGAAGGTCACGACAGGATTGGGTTTGCTGCGCGCAGACCATTCGAAACTGGCGGACCGAGTAAAGCAAACAGAGATCACGCTCCAAAAGTTAGACCCAGCACAGACTGCGCTGCCCACTTCTATGGCGTGAATCCTGGACCGGATTGCGGAACTCGAGCAGAGAGCTGAAGATGCGGAAGGCAGGAACAGGCGCAACAACATCCGCGTAGTGGGCCTTCCAGAAAAAATTGAGGGATCGGACATGGTGAGCTATCTGGAACATTGGCTGCAAACCGTTGTGGCCCCGGACGGGCTATCGTCATTCTACACCCTAGAACGAGCGCACCGAGTGCCGGTGAAACCACCCTTGCAAGGTCGGCCCCCACGGCCGGTGGTGGCGCGCTTGCTGCATTATCGTGATCGCGACTTGCTCCTCCGGAAGGCCCGTAGTGACGGCCCTTATCAAGTGGACAACAGCAGAGTTACCATATTCCCGGATTATTCCTTCGACTCGCAACGACGCCGCATGTCCTTTCAAGCAGTCAAGAAGGAATTGCGGGCGGAAGGAATCCAGTATTCTTTGTTCTTCCCATCCAGGTTGCGCATTGTAATGGATGGGAAAGCCCTCTTTCATGACTCTCCGGAGGATGCTTGGGAATGGCTGGAGCTGTACAGAGCAGGAAAGGATGGCCGGGCACCGGGGACGCAGGACCTGGTGACGGACTATCAACCTCGGAGGTCGCAACGACTGCGGCGTCGCAGGAGGGGCTTGCGGAAACCATCACTGTCTCAGACAGCTATAGAGCGCAAAGGAGCCCTGGAAGCGGTGTCGGCGATATCTGTTGAGCTACAGAAGACCACACCAGAAGCGTCTGACATTGGCAGTGATAAAGGCAAGTAGGAAGCGGAGACTTATGTGTCGGAGGAGCAGCGGCTGCCAGCGGTCACTCCTGGGACGGCAGATGGACTGCTGGATGAGTAACACTGCTTTATTTATTGGGGTGAATTTCTTGCCCTGAACTGGGGGAATCTGTTGTTAGGGTCCTGAGAGGGGGGATGTGGAATACCGGGGAACTGCAGCAGGATGTTGCTCTTGGCTGCGTTTCCTGATTTTGTGACTCGATGACACTGAAGTGCTGATGGGGTGGGGTACCGGGTGTGCAGACACGTGGCCTATCACCAGCATGCGGACGATGGATATGGGGACTTTGGTTGGAGCTGGGAGGTGAGGTAGCGGAAGGGGGTTTGGGGCGAGCTCTGACTGTGTTACAGACTTTTCAGCAAATCGCCCATTAGGCCCTATCCCACCCCCAACGGATGGTAACTTTTACTGTGCCTTAATTTAGCATGGGGCATATCTTTGGGGCAGTTCGGATGGGATTCACTATGTTAGTGCCTGTTCTTGGGTGGGTGGGCGTCACGCTGGGTGGGAAGAGGGAGTTGGGGGTTGGAGTTGGATTTTCTAAAGGGACATGTCTGCCATTGAGATTTTTTTTACGGATTATTGCTATTAAGTGTTGAATGTACATATAAGGTTGTCCTCACCCAGCGGCTAGGGAGGAAGGGCTGCTATGGGTGGCTAACTCATCACTGTTACAGGTCCATCACCTGATGTCAAGTGTATAGCCTGGAATGTTAGGGGATTATACTCCATGCAGCGTAGACATAAGATACACTCTTATTTAGTACGTAGAGGGCGCAGATAGCACTCTTACAGGAGACACATTTAAACCGATCGGAGGGGCTAGTCCTGCAGCGCAGGTGGCGCGGACAACTGTTCTACACCGCGTACGCGCGAGGGGGTCCTAATTTGGGTTAGAGCTGGGGTTCCTTTCCAGATGCTGGACCAACTGTTGGATCCTGAGGATCGGTACGTTGCGGTCCGTGGCCGCCTCTTTGGGCGCGAGGTAACCCTCTGCAGTATTTACACTCCCAATGTAGACCAGGCATCCTTTCTATGGACTCTGTCCTCTGCTCTTGCAGATTATCTCACGACTCCGATGTTGTTAGGGGGAGACTTTAACTCAGTGGTTGATGTGTCCTTGGATAGGTCTCATCCTCCACTGCCCACAGCCCCGATTAATAAATTGGCGGGAACATGAGCCCAATGGCAGGACAATTGGGGACTCCGAGATGTTTGGAGAGAGCAACACCCGGGCGATAGGGATTACTCCTATTACTCCTCGTTACATGATCTGCACGTCCGGCTAGACGCCATCTTATGTAGTTCTACCCTGGCCCCACTAGTGGCTAGCAGTGAATATTTGGCACGAACCATATCGGATCACAATCCGTTACTAGTGACCTTCTATTGGAAGGGTGAGCGCCCTACGATTCCTAATTGGCGGCTGCGCCCCGAGATGCTGGAGGACCAGGTCTTTAGAACGGAGTTGAGGGATGGGGTGGAACACTACTTTACGGAGAATGCAGGCACTGCCACAACGGGGGCCCTTGAATGGGACGCTTTCAAGGTAGTGGTCCATGGGTTATGCATCGCCAAATGGGTGGGAGTTAGGAAGCTGCTGCTGCGGGAGGTGGACGAGAATGAACGGGCGTTACGGGAGGCTGAAAGGTCTCACTCGGAAGGCTCGGTGTCGAGTGAGCTGGTCCTGACCCAAAGAGAGACAGTGGCCGCGGGTGTGGAGCGCCTACGGTGCTTCGATCACAAGGCTTACTTGGCTCGTGCCCATGCAGAACGGGATAAGGGGGATACTCTGCTGGCCTGGTTGGCGAACCCCATCCCACGCTGTGTGCCGATTTTGGTGCTACCTTCAGCAACGGGACAGTTGGAATATGAACAACATCGCATAAATGACTGCTTTCGATACTTCTACGCGGAGCTCTACACAAGCCAGTTACAGACTGGTGTGGAAGATACTTGTACCTTTTTAGAGGTACTGGATCTACTCACTCTTGAGGAAGATGAGGCTGAACGCTCGGCCTGGATATTACACTGGCTGAGATTCGTTGCGCTATTAAGCAGTTGGTGCGTAATAAAACGCCAGGTAGCGACTGTTTACCTATTGAGTTCTGTTTAACTTATATCGACCTCTTGGCTCCCAGATTGTTGTTGATGTTCCAGGAGGCTGGGAAAACAGGGATATTACCGGCTTCAACTAGGGAGGCCATTATAATTCCACTCCTTAAACCAGATAAGCTTTCTACTGATCCGGCTGCCTATAGGCCTCTATCGATGCTCACAACTGATTATAAAATATTGAGCCGCGTGCTGGCTACCAGGCTCCTCCCTTTCATGACACGGCTGATACATCTAGATCAGGCTGGATTCATTCCTACACGCAACACTGCCAGTAACGTGCGCCACTTGCTGGGAATCTTGGATGGCAGTGGTGGACGAGAGTTACAAGAACTGGTCCTATCGGTGGATATTGCTAAGGCACATAGCCTAGAATGGCCCTATCTTTTTTCAGTTATGGCGAGGTTTGGACTTGGCGCCGGATATGCTCGATGGACTGAAATACTATATTCATCGGTGACTGCCAGGGTCCGTGTGGGTAGGACTGTCTCCTCATCCTACCCGGTGGGAATGGGCACCAGGCAGGGCTGCCCCCTGTCCCCGCTATTATTTGCCCTAGCGATTGAACCACTAGCGGCGTGCGCCCGGAGGGGGGAAGTGTACAATGGCTTACAGCTCCGAGGCCAAGCGCATAATATCTCGCTCTACGCAGATGATCTTCTCATGTTCTTGGCAGACGCGGGGAATGCCCTGGATTGGGCGCGCGACCTGCTAACCCGTTTTGGGAACATCTCAGGCCTACGAGTTAACTGGGCGAAAACCTGCGTTTTCCCGGTGTCGAGCGCGTGCGCTCCGCCACAGTTGCCACCTGGCTTGACATGGGAGCCGAGATGCCTTCCCTATCTGGGAACACAGATGTATCATGACCAGGAAGATCTTCTGGAGGGAAATATCGAGAGGGCAATGAGGGGCCTGAGGAGTAGCATGAGATTTTGGGGGTCACTGTCAGTGGCAGGCCGGGTTGCTCTCTTAAAAATGGTGGCACTGCCTCGCCTGCTGTACCTCTTTCGAACCCTGCCCATAAAGATACCTGCTGCATTTTTCCGACGATTGCGATCTGCAATGGGCAGCTTCATTTGGAGTACTGGTCGGCGTAGAGTAGCACTCGTTACCCTGCTGACACCGAGAATTGAAGGCGGACTAGCCGCTCCTGACCTCGAATTATACTACCTGGCTGCGCAATTCCAGGCTCTGACGCAGGCGGTGGCACTGGAATTCCGTGGGCCAGAGAGGAGAGCGGTCCCGGAGGTACAGAGACACGTTTTCTTCTTTATAATTCTACAGCAGACACTGAGAATTGCGGACTTATCTTTAGTCGAGAGCACCCTGAGGTACTGTTGGAAAGGTTTTCACACCAGAATTGGGGTGCAACGCCCATATGCTCCTGAAATACCACTGGGCATGTGTACGGCTCTGCCTCATGGTGGCGATTGGTCTGGCCTAGCGGAATGGGAGGAACTGGGACTGCAGATGGTAGGCGATTTGTATGCGGACTGTGCTCTTCTGCCCTATGGAACGCTACAGGAGACCTTTGGTCTTCCACGCGGCCACTACTTATTACATGCAGCTCTGATAACGGCCATACAAAAACACTGGGGCGCCGGCCTTTCGGAGCCGCCTCTAGCCGAGGCATGTCAGTATGTTGTGATGGCGGCGGGCACATATAAGGCTGTTACCTGCCTATACAAACGCATGCTAGGGGAAGACGCTAACCCGCTGCAAAAACTGCGGGCGAGCTGGATGGCGGACCAAGGCAAAGATATCCCTGATGTAACCTGGTTACAAATACTCAAGAGAGCATGGAAGGGACTAGAAACGCTAGATTCCAACTCATCCAATATTTTATTCTGCATAGGGCATACCTCACACCAGATAAAATTAACCAATATTTTCGAGTGGACACAGCGCGCTGCCCCTGTTGCCACTTGCAGGGAGCGGATCTGTGCCACATGTTGTGGGACTGCCCTCATGTGGGGACGAATTGGGAGGAGGTAATCTCGGCCCTTGGTAGAGTAACAACACGACAGGTGGAAATGGATAAGGGGGCGCGTCTGCTGCTATAGTTCCCGCACACTAGCAAAAATAAAATAACTAGCAAATTTATGGACCTGGACCTCATCCTTGCTAAAAGGGAAATCACGTTGCACTTGAAGGCAGCGAATGGCCCTAGTTATGCTAAATGGAGGGCAGCGTTCCTCCTGTGGGCGGGCAGCGAGGTCACTGTTCGCCTACGACAGGCACATAGATCCCATAACGATGAGGCACTGGAGGCAGCACAGGCGTGGGAGGCACTGGTGTTAGGACTTAGGTCGCTCGACACAGATATGGAATCGGATGTCTCAATGGAGAAGGAGCAAGTACAGGGGCAGGCGTAGGCGGATTCCCGCGACTTCACGGGGCTTGATGGGAGGATGGATCCCCGACTCCAGGGCAGACACAGTGATTTCTAATTTGATGAGCGAGACCACTAGTACACAGACTATACATCAGAGCAATACATTATTCACACACTTTAACTAGCTTATGGCATTGACAGCAGGGGTGGGGAGTTTCATGGACGCTGGGGGGGGCCATGCATGGAGCACTGCTCCGAGCCTTGGAATAGGGCTTGGAAATGAAGGGACATTGATTGAGAGTACTGGGAATGTCGGAGACGGACTGGGAACAGGATCCAAGAGTGTTGTTCTACTGTACAAATACAATACTGTTCTCTCTCATGTTGCGTAATTGGATGCTGAATGCTAATGATGGTCCTCCTTAATGTCTTGTTTGTGTATTAAACCAATAAAAAGATTTTTTTTTTTAAATATTAAAATCCTCAACATTTTTTATTATGCATTATGCAGTGTCAGGTCATTTTGAACTCAAGATACTCGATTACAACATAAATGTATCGCAGAGAGACAGTTTCTGCTAGAATTGATACCAACAATCCTCCTTTTGCTGTGAATGTGTAATTTTGCAAAATGTTTGTGTAATTTCAAGAAAAAAATAGTGCGACAAAATGCCCTCTTCGCCAATAGATATTATTCGCATGGGGAGGAAGGCATTACCTTTTCTATTTTCAAAAAGAAAATCCTGCTTTGCTATTTTCTTTTTGAAAATATAAAAAAACAGCTTGGCGCAAGCCTCTGTCATGTTGACCAAGCCCTGCACTAAACTGCGAAAAGCATTGACAGTAACCGCCGCGATGGCGGATCCTGCCAATGCTTTATAAATGATTGCCAGCTTGGTGGTCATTTCAAAATTTGGCACTCGGCATCTACATCAGGGCAACAGAGTAAATTGCTCCATCGCCCTGGTGCAGAAACAGGCCCCCCACTGAAAATTAGAATGACCCCCATAGTCTTGTATTTATTTGGTATTTATCTGTTTTGTAATATTTGTCTTGTTTTTATTTTACATCCGTTTTCCTGGGTATGAAAGCATCTGAAATGTGTATTTTACGTTAGTTAGGGGAACATTCCATTACAAGCAGCATAGTATATAGAATGTTCTCATCACACCTGAACTTTCATTTGCACTATTCATATTCATCACCCTTTTTATTACAGCGATCGTGTTTGAAAAACACTTTCCAGCTACGATAGATTCATTTCAGGATGCAGTGAAGTGCTTGTCAGAGTTTGCATGTAATGCAGCTTTCCCAGACACCAGCATGGAAGCCATACGTCTTATCCGCCATTGTGCGAAATATGTGTCTGACAGGCCTCAGGTACTGTTATCATCTACTTTATTACATCTTTAAGTTTATGTTCTGTCATCTTGCTGCAAACATTGATACATCTGTGATGTGTTTATAGCACCCACTCACAGGCCCACTGAGAGACTTACGTACCCACTGACAGACACACTCAGACACTCGTACATACACTCACAGATCCATTCAAGCACTTATTTACCCACTCAGAGACTCTAACACTTGCATAGGCACTCAGAGACTCACACATTCATGCACCCACTCACAGACCCACTCAGAAACTCATGCACCCACTCACAGATCCTCCCAGAGACTCACGCACCCACTGACTGACCCACATAGACCCTCAGTCACCTACTCACAAACCCACTCAGAGACTCACACAACCAGTCACAGACCCACTCAGTTGTTCACACACCCACCCACCCACCCACTCACCCACCCATCCAGAGACTCAGTTATGCTCTCATAGACCATCAAAGACACTCCTGCACAGACCCACGTACCCACTCACAGAAACACTCAGACGCTTACGCATCCACTCACAGACCCTCTCAGACACTCATGCACCCACTCACAGATCCACACAGACACTCATGCAACCACTCGCAGACCCACTCAGACACTTACAGATGCACACAGACACTCCTACACACACTTACACAGCTATGTACACATCCATATAGTCATTCACAAACCCACTTACAGACCCATACAGCCAACCCACACCCACTCACCTACCTATAAAGCCACTCACACACCCACTCTCAAAGGTTACAGTTAGGAAATGAAATGTACAAAAACTGTTGTTATTCATTGAAAAAAACAAAGGTCACAGGGGCGTTAAAGTTAGGAAATAGAATTTAAAAGACTGTAGACATTCACTCAAAGAAAACAAAGGTAACCGAGGCGTTATAGTTAGACTCGAATTTCACCCGTACAAAACCATTGAAATTCAGCAATTACAGTTACCTGAGCTAACTACAACTTGCGCCCCTGCAATAAATTGCTTATGACCTTGCATATTGCATCACTCATGGCATGGTCAGTGACATCACTGATGACATCTCAAATGGCATCATCCACAGAACCACTCACACCCCATACAACTTCTCATATACCCATTCACACACCCACACAACCACTTAAATACCCATATACAGAACCATACAACTACTCAGAGACTCACACATTCATGCACCCACTCACAGACCCACTCAGAGACTCATGCACCCACTCACAGATCCTCCCAGAGACTCACGCACCCACTGACTGACCCACATAGACCCTCAGTCACCTACTCACAAACCCACTCAGAGACTCACACAACCAGTCACAGACCCACTCAGTTGTTCACACACCCACCCACCCACCCACTCACCCACCCATCCAGAGACTCAGTTATGCTCTCATAGACCATCAAAGACACTCCTGCACAGACCCACGTACCCACTCACAGAAACACTCAGACGCTTACGCATCCACTCACAGACCCTCTCAGACACTCATGCACCCACTCACAGATCCACACAGACACTCATGCAACCACTCGCAGACCCACTCAGACACTTACAGATGCACACAGACACTCCTACACACACTTACACAGCTATGTACACATCCATATAGTCATTCACAAACCCACTTACAGACCCATACAGCCAACCCACACCCACTCACCTACCTATAAAGCCACTCACACACCCACTCTCAAAGGTTACAGTTAGGAAATGAAATGTACAAAAACTGTTGTTATTCATTGAAAAAAACAAAGGTCACAGGGGCGTTAAAGTTAGGAAATAGAATTTAAAAGACTGTAGACATTCACTCAAAGAAAACAAAGGTAACCGAGGCGTTATAGTTAGACTCGAATTTCACCCGTACAAAACCATTGAAATTCAGCAATTACAGTTACCTGAGCTAACTACAACTTGCGCCCCTGCAATAAATTGCTTATGACCTTGCATATTGCATCACTCATGGCATGGTCAGTGACATCACTGATGACATCTCAAATGGCATCATCCACAGAACCACTCACACCCCATACAACTTCTCATATACCCATTCACACACCCACACAACCACTTAAATACCCATATACAGAACCATACAACTACTGACACACACTCACTCACTCATACAGCCTGTCACACAACCACTCATCCATACAGCCCCTCACACACGCACTCTTTCACCCATAGAGCCACTCACACTGTCACCACAGTCACCAATACAGCCACTCACACACATATTCACCCATCCATACAGCCTCTCACACACCCACTTATTGACCCATACTGCCTCTCACATACCCACTGTCACACTCATACAGTCAGTCTGATTTTTCTATACATGTAAAGTTATGTTTGAGGCATGTGTGGCTATTGATACACATGCTTTGCATACTTCTGCCATCAAGTGTTGGGTCAGGAGATTTGCAAGTTGTTTTTCTTTAAAGAAGTCTTGCGAGTCACGAGGCAAGGTGGGTCCTCCTCTTGGTAATGGTGTGCATGGGCATCAACTCCATTGTTAGATTGTTTTCTTTCTGCCATCGGGTTCGGACGTGTATTACTGCACTCCTGTTCGAGACCGTTTATGGAATCCTCTCAGTGCTTAATCCACTGTACCCTAGTCTGTATTGTTTTAAAGCGCGTTTTCGTATTGAAATTCTGGGAATTTTCATTTGTCAGGTTGTAACACTCCAATCCCGGCTTTCAGGCCTCTCCCATCGGCGCTTCTTTACACTCATTCAACTCCATCGATGATACTCTGCTGATGGAACAGACTCCATTTAGATTCTGTCCTCGGTGCCATTCAAAGTACCTGCGGACCAACCCTCACGAGGTCTGCAATCCAGGCTTGTCCCCAAGCACAAACAAAAAGATTGTGAAACCTGTCGATCGTTTCGTTCTAAAAAGACCTTGTGGGACCGTCTGGCACGATGCAGAGAGTTGCAGATTTGTGACATAGAACACATGCCTTCTATCTTCGGGCAAGAAGATATCAAACCAGAAGAGGAAGATCTGGAAGCTTTAGCTGCCGAAGAAAAAGGGGCCTTTTCTGTTCAAGGGCGGACTCCGACTTAGAGATTGATTTGGAGTCACATAATCTTCCACTGGGACAACGTGCCGTGAGTACTCAAAGCCCTCACCTGCCTACTCAAAAACCTTCAGTTCCTAAAAAACAAATACTTTCGGGCCACCACTGCCAACTGGCCATGGTGTGCACCGAGAATCCGCTTCGGCTGCCCCACCCACTGGCTTGGTAATGAAAGCATATACGAAGCCTTCCAGCTTGACACTGAGCCAAAATAACACCTCTTCGGCTTCCACCACCCGGTTATGAAAGTGAAACCAGGTTTACTTCCAAAACCTTTGCCACCGAAACAGAAATCTCCTCCCATAACACTCCCTGAGACAATTTCAGAGACAATGCAGTAAACACTTGATCCGAAACAAAAGTGGATCCATTTGCAGCCAGTGACTGGCCACATTATAACAAAACCTGTGTCACTGCCTTCATCTAAGAGGAAACTCTCTTTCCAACAGGACATTGATTTCACAATAGTTTTTAAAAAAAGGTAGAAGGACAAAGCTGCCAGTGCCCTGAAACCTGTTCTCCTTCTTCTCTATCTCATATACCACCACCTTCATCACTTGTACCTTCTGTATTTCATTCACCTTATAATCCTTTAAACATTACATCTCTGAGTTCTCCACACACAGACCCAGATGCAGATGTAGGAGAAGATGACAATCATAGGGCACCACCAGACCACTGGCAGCATTATGATGTCGACCCTCCAGGGGATAAACAAAAAAACTTTTGTGAAACAAAAGTCAGAAACCTGGCCTGTAGGTAAATAGTATATAGTATTCACAACACTTGTTGGGGTTGGAATATCTGTGTGATGTAGATGGAAAGAAAATGATATTTCTTTTTTGAGTCCCCTCACTCACCAGGGTTTCCCCACGGTGACGTGCTTCATCATTGGGGCCATCCCAGTCCTCTACGGACTGAGGCGTGCTACGACTAGCTGTGGGCACAAAGCCTAGACCTTTCTCTAGTACAGTTGTCTGGTCTGGTGTAAGGGTGGTATCAGATAGGTTAACCACAAGACTCACAGGTTGGGGTGCTCACCTACAAAATTTAACAGTTCAGGGTCTCTGGGACACCAATCACCAGAACCTCAACGTCAGCTACCTATAGCTTCAAGCTGTTCACCTAGCATTAAAATCAGTTCTACCTTACCTTTTAGGCAAGCTTGTACTAGTCCGGGTGGACAATATAACAGCCATGTGCTACGTACAAAAACATGGGGGAGACACACTCTCTACATTTGTCATGCCTCTCTCCATTTGGCGCTGGGCAATGCATCACAAAATACATCTGTTAGCGGAACACCTCCCAGGAACATCCGGCTTGCTGACCTCCATAGGATGTGGCAACAATTCCATGAGTGGGATCTCTAACCCCAAGTCCTCCTCCTATACTTTCAAAAATAGACCTCTTTGCAACAGAAGAAAACTCAAAATGCCCAAATTTCGCCTCCAGGTTCCCACACCCTCTATTAAAAGGCAATGCCCTATGGAGGAGTTGGTCAGAAAAATGTGCCTACGCTTTTATGCCTCTGCCTCTTCTTCCATTTCTGGTTCAGAAGCTAAAGCAGAAGTCTCTCACCCTCCTTCTGGGCTCATCAACTATAACCTGTAGATTTGGCTCTTGAAGTCTTAGAATTTGGATATCTAAATCTCCCAGCAGAATGCATGACCATTCTTAAAGAAGCAAGTAAACCTACCAGTAGAGCCTGCTATGCAGCTAAGTAGAAAAGATTAGTTATTTACTACACTAACCAAAACATTGATCCACTCAATGCAACTATACAAAACGTTAGTCGTTAGCTCTTGCATTTACAAACTTCTGGCCTTGCTTACACTTCCATATGGCTACATCTTGCGGCTTTGGCTGTCTATCTTCAAAACAGGCAACACTTGTCTTTGTTCAGAGTGCCAGTTATTAAGGCTTTCATGGAAGGCCTTAAAAGAGTGATTCCACCCAGGGTCCCACCCACGCCTGTGTGGAATCTCAATATTGTTCTCACAAGAATTATGGGTCCACCCTTTGAACATTGCACAGTTGCCCCCTCCAGCATCTTTCTTGGAAGGATTCTTTCTAAATTGCAATCACCTCACTATGGTGTGTTAGTGAGCTCCAGGCACTAACTTTAGAAGAGCTATTCTTCCAGCTTCATGGGATAGGGCTGTTCTTCGTACCAACCCAAAATTCCTTCTAAAGGTAGTCTAACCTTGCCACATTAATCAGTTAGTTGAGCTGCCTGTTTTCTTTCCTCAACCAGATTATGTGGCAGAAAGGGCTCTTCAAACATTAGATGTTAAACGAGCATTAATGTATTATGTTGACAGGACAAAAGATTTTCGCAAAACAAGTTAGTTGCGTTTGCTCCCCCTCATAAAGGGAAACCCATTTCAAAATAAAGCATTTGTAAATGGATCGTTAAATGCATCCAAATATGCTCTCTCAAAGCAAAAAGGTCTTTTCCTATAACCACTAGAGCACGCTCTACTCAGAAAATAGGGGCATCTATGTCTTTCTTAGACAACATCTCCAAAGCTGACATGGGCTACATGGTCTACACCACACACATTTACCTAGCACTATTGTGTGAATGTTTTAGCACACCAACAAGCTAATGTAGGACAGGCGGTGCTACATACACTTTTTCAAACAGCTGCAATGTCTACTGGTTAGTCACCGCTTTTTGGAGGGCACTGCTGTACAGTCTCTGCAAAGCATTTGTATCTACAGCTACACATGCCTCGAACGGATTATGTTGCTTACCCTGTAAGCATCTTTTCTTGGCATTTAGTGCTGTAGATTCACATGCGTCCACCCTCCTCCCCTGACACCTGTGGTCGTTGCAGTTTTCATCTATATTTTCATATGCATGGGCATCTCTTTACTTACACTTATTTAAACACCATTCTCACCCTCTTGCGGGAAAATAGTCCAACAATGGAGTAGATGCCCATGTGCACTATTACCAAGAGGAGGTGTCACCTTACCATGTGACTGCAAAGACGTCTTCAAAGAAAAACAACTTCTAAACATTTGGACCTAACATTAGTTGGCAGGAGTATGCACAGCATGTGTATCTAAAGCACTACATGGCAAGAATAGGTGCTTAAGGGTAATTAACTGTTTTTTTTAACAAGCTTTACAGTGACCAGCTAGTCAAATGCACAAATATAAATTGAACATTCGTAATATTCTAATTGTAGATTGTTTCGCTTATCAGGTTCAAGACTCTTCACTGTGTGCATGGCTGATAGCGTGCTTAGACTGGAACCATGAGCTCTCTCAAAGAACAAAATGTCATATTTTTACATTGCCTATCTCTAATGGTTGTGAACAAAGTGTGTTTTTTTACTTTACTTACATTTGGCTTGTATGATGTCTTATTGTCTTATTGCCATAATGTTTAGCCTTGATTATTCTTTACATATGAACTTCGATTGACGTATATGTTTGCCACAATTTCTAAAACAGGACTCTTTTCTTTTTTCATGAAGGCCTTCAAGGAATATACAAGTGATGACATGAATGTAGCGCCTGAAGACAGGGTATGGGTGAGAGGATGGTTTCCAATACTCTTTGAGTTATCTTGCATCATCAACAGATGCAAATTAGATGTAAGAACCAGGTAACAATCAGAATTTGCAATTAAGATTTAAAGGAATGATTACAGTTTACACTATACTAAATGTCTTACTAATTGTTACATAATCCATTGTTTTATCTGTCAACATATACCACGTTTTTCAAAATTATGTACTGTTTTCTGGAATCTAGAGGCCGCTTGATTATCTTTAACTTCCAAGTGAGGAAAGATCTGTAACAATACATGACAATCATTAACTATCTGACGTTATCAGATAATGTAAATGTAATCAAATCTGTCAACATCCACTTTAATTTAGAACAGACAGGACACATTCAGCTATGTCCAATCCCAAGCTAAATATTATTGTAAACGGTGTTTATCCACGATTCAAGGGACTATTAGAAGTTGTGTGTGTTCAAATTCATATCTTAAAAAACGTCACTTATAATAGTTCCCAACAAATGCTCATACGTATGTACATGTAGAGTTTCACAGCTTCTTCCTTGACTTCAGTTCTTATATGTGTTCAAATTCTGGTGCCATTAGATAGAGCATTTGGTTTTGGTCATTCTCCAATGTTGATGATACACAGCTTCTGATTAGACTGGAGCAGCAAACAGATGCCATTGTGGATCGTCATTAAGATTGCCTATGTATGATACACCAATATTTGCCTTTCAGTTTTCTCAAGTAGAACACCTGCAAATGATTTGAAGGTCATTGTTCACATAAAATCTGTATAGACATGTTGAATATAGTCATCCTCAACATGTAACCTGCACTAACCTGTTAACAAAGCAAGTAGCAGTTGCTTCCTGTTGGTTCAAGGTCTTACTCTAGACAAACTAGTGAAAGCACTCATCTCATTGTTTTTAGGTCTAACCTACGCAGCGCACATGCGCAGCATAGGAGACTTTTAGCCGTCGTACAACTCTTTATCCAAGCACATACTCATGCTTGTGGCATCATACAGCTTGCGGGAGTGCGCAGCGGCGTGCCACAAGCACGAGTGTGTGCTTTGAAAAAGAGCAAACAGCTGGTGCTTAGCGCGCGTGCACTCCCCCCACCCATCCCACTTGTTTTTTTTTGTGGTTGTTTACGCTCTCCTGTTGGTGCTTTATGGGATGTTGACATTTACATGTCATTTACAGCTTTTGATTTGCGTTCAAGTATCCTAAGCACCACAATAATTAATGCGCTTGTGCACAAGATCTGGAATCGCTCGGATTATGCTTTCCCGACGGGTTCAAGTATTTAGTGGGTTATGTCACAGACAACGCATCACCCTCTTTCGAGCGACGCTGAAGCAAAACGTGCAGTTCTCGCTCTGTGGGGCTTGGGAGGAGTCTTGTGTTTTTATTGTTTCCCTCCTTGTCAGTCCCTTCTCATCATTGCTTTCCCATGTGTGCCTTACTTGTGTGCCTTACTGCTTGCTCTCCCTTCCCCCATTGTCTGTTCTCCAACCACCCTCCATGGTTGTATCACGTCAAATCTCTCTGGTTCCCCCACCAAGCTACCGAGTTGCATCTCAGGGGTGTATGCCAGTTTCGTTTTTGTTATTTTAGGCATCTGTTCCAACAATTTTGTACATCTATTGTTTGTCAATCTGCTCAGATACCTGCCGCTAAACTAACACCTTCCAATTTTCTTAAGAGTGTGCCCCCCCCTATGAAAGTGGGAGGCTCTGCCATCCACTGCAGCTGTGCAACCAGACGATATCACTCAAAAATTGGTGCACACCGGCCTCCCACGTCCATTGACTTTATATAAACGTGTGCAAGACAATCCTGCAGCTCCCAGGACTTCTGATAAAATCAGTGAGTCAAGAAGCTTCATATCCAAGAGAGCGTCTCCAAGGCCCATCGATCAAGACACTAGTTCCCTGTTCCAAAGCGGATCCTTTTCATGGTGCTTTATAAGATGCATCAGATAGCTTGGACAGCTTGTGCCTGGTCCAGTAGTCCTTCAGATGGTCTTAACGGCCCCTATACGCCAGACTATTTTAATGGTTTAAGAGCCCCTTTTAGAAGGCCTCTTAAGGTCAGTGTGCTAGAGCCATCTCAACTGGAATCCCAGAGTCGCTCTGTCCTTTCTGATGGGGCCGCTTATTCCCCATATTATACTGGAGGCGACTCCAAAGTTTGTCTCTCGTTAGGAGTCCGTCTTAGCAACATTTAGATGTTAAGCTTGTGCAAGTGCCCAGCAGGTCCAACAGCCAGGTGGCAAACCCAGGAGGACTGGCAGACTCTTTTGTGAAGTAGAGACCACTTACCCCCTGATATCTTGACACTTTTTGTAAAAGCGGACTTAGGCTGTTTGTCATCAGGCGTGGAACGCTGCTCACCAGCGCCTCGCCCAGCCCGCAGGCCACGCCCCCTTCAGAGGCCACGCCCACCGCCCAACTCTACAAAGGGGCGCTGAATTACTAGCGCCGCCATTTGCTTTACCACACTCCTGAGGCGGAAAGCCGGGAGGTAGTTCGTTTTAAAAATTGTTTGTATCTCATTATTTCTGTGCTTTTTAAAGACCACTTACCCCCTGACATCTTGACGCTTTTTGTAAAAGCGGACTTAGGCTGTTTGTCATCAGGCGTGAAACGCTGCTCACCTGCGCCTCGCCCAGCCCGCAGGCCACGCCCCCTTCGGAGGCCATGCCCACCACCCAACTCTACAAAGGGGCGCTGAATTACTAGCGCCGCCATTTGCTTTACCACACTCCTGAGGCGGAAAGCCGGGAGGTAGTTCGTTTTAAAAATTGTTTGTATCTCATTATTTCTGTGCTTTTTAAAGACCACTTACCCCCTGACATCTTGAGGCTTTTTGTAAAAGTGGACTTAGGCTGTTTGTCATCAGGCGTGGAACGCTGCTCACCATCGCCTCGCCCAGCCCGCACGCCACGCCCCCTTCGGAGGCCACGCCCACCGCCCAACTCTACAAAGGCGCTGAATTACTAGCGCCGCCATTTGCTTTACCACACTCCTGAGGCGGAAAGCCGGCAGGTAGTTCGTTTTAAAAATTGTTTGTATCATTATTTCTGTGCTTTTTAAAGACCACTTACCCCCTGACATCTTGACGCTTTTTGTAAAAGCGGACTTAGGCTGTTTGTCATCAGGCGTGAAACGCTGCTCACCTGCGGCTCGCCCAGCCCGCAGGCCACGCCCCCTTCGGAGGCCATGCCCACCACCCAACTCTACAAAGGGGCGCTGAATTACTAGCGCCGCCATTTGCTTTACCACACTCCTGAGGCGGAAAGCCGGGAGGTAGTTCGTTTTAAAAATTGTTTGTATCTCATTATTTCTGTGCTTTTTAAAGACCACTTACCCCCTGACATCTTGAGGCTTTTTGTAAAAGCGGACTTAGGCTGTTTGTCATCAGGCGTGGAACGCTGCTCACCAGCGCCTCGCCCAGCCCTCAGGCCACGCCCCCTTTGGAGGCCACGCCCACCGCCCAACTCTACAAAGGGGCGCTGAATTACTAGCGCCGCCATTTGCTTTACCACACTCCTGAGGCGGAAAGCCGGGAGGTAGTTCGTTTTAAAAATTGTTTGTATCATTATTTCTGTGCTTTTTAAAGACCACTTACCCCCTGACATCTTGACGCTTTTTGTAAAAGCAGACTTAGGCTGTTTGTCATCAGGCGTGGAACGCTGCTCACCAGCGCCTCGCCCAGCCCGCAGGCCACGCCCCCTTCGGAGGCCACGCCCACCGCCCAACTGTTCCTCTTGTTATAAATTATGTGTCTTCCTCGGAAGCGCAGCGGATGAGCGCAGCGGGCGCGACGTTTGCGCGCCAAAGGAAAGCCCGCTGCGCTCGTCCGCAACCGACCGGGGCTGGGGGCTGGTCACTCTGCCTCTTTTATTCAATATTCATCTGCGCAACTGACCGGTCTCCAAGGCCCGTGGCCACTAGATGACACTGCATCAGCCCGAATTATCAGGCTTGGCCTTTCCACATCTTATGCCCTCTCCCACTCTCGCCCGCCACCCTTGTCTCCGACCAGTGGCCCCACCACCACCTTGCTTACGGGTCCTTCTTTTACGTCTGTCTCCGCGATGTACCTCAATACTAGATCGGCAGTCAAGCATCAGCACGATCTCTTTACGCTATTGGATTCATACAAACCTGACCTCCTATTCCTTACCGAGACCTGGTTTTCTGATAGCTCCCTCCCCTCCCTACTGGCAATGCTTCCCTCATCTTACTATGCTCTCCGAGCCGATCGTCCTCCCGGCAAGCCAGGAGGTGGAGTTGCTTTGATTGCTCGTAAATAAATAATTTTTCAACCTTTAGTTTTGTCCCCTCTAGGTGCATCAGACTGTTTAGTGGCCCGTTCACTTTCCCTTACCTCCCCCCCCCACTTACTTGTGTTCTTATTTACCGACCCCCATCCTCCCCGCAATTATTTCTTCCATGCTTCCAAGACTTGGTGGCTACCCTGGCAGTCAACCACTCGTCCATTGTTGTTCTTGGGGACTTCAATTTTTGGCCCTCCGACCCTGCTGAGTGCACAGCTTCCAGGGAATTCTCAGAGTCGCTCCGCTCTCTTAATTTCACTTCCGTTGTTCACGTCCCTACTCACAGTCTGGGCCATACCCTCGACCAAATTTGGTACCGAGATTGCCCGGTCACCTCACTATCCATATCCCCCTGCACCTGGTCCGATCATTTTCTTATCTCCTTTTCCCTGTCCTTCTGTTCAGTTCCCAAACTCCTCCCAGTCAAAAACACTTGGGCGCGCTCATGGAACCGCGTGGACGTAGAGTCCTTGTCTGCAGCACTCTCCGCGTCCAGCCCGGATCTTTCAGGGCTGCCATCTCTTGAACAAGCGGAATCCATCAATGCTTGGCTGCGGGCCGGCTGTGACCTAGTCGCCCCTCTAAAGCGCATTTCATCTAAGCGCTCTAAAGATGCAAACCGCTGGTTTAATGATGAATTGAAGATGCAAAAACTTAATCTTCGCCGAGCGGAGCGCCTCTGGCAGCGGGACTACTGTCCCATTTCAAGAAATCATTATATCACCCTTTCGGCCCTTTACAAGAAATCCATCATGGAAACTAAGAAGGCCTATTTCTCCTCTAAAATTCATTTCGCCGAAAATCGGCCCAGAGAAATTTTTGCCATCGTTCAAGATCTTGCATATTCTGACAGGGCCACACTCAAACCCTCTCCCTCACAGCCTCTTTGCGATTCCCTCAATTCTTTTTTCCTTGACAAAATCACCACGATCAGAGCCAACATTCCCCTCCCGTCCCCCTCTTTTATCATTCCTCACTGCCTCCCAGCCACATCGCGCCTGGATTCTATCCCGCTTCTCACAACAGACTCTTTCCTTTCCCTCCTTCCCCTGGTCAAGTCTGGCTCCCCCTGGATCCCTGCCCTGCTCATATCCTGAAACAGATTTACTCTTTCTGCCCCTCACCACCTCTCACGTTTCTTAACAGTTCACTTTCCCAGGGTATTGTCACACCTTCACTTAAATCGGCGGTAATCTTACCCATTCTAAAAAAAAACTGGTGCTGACCCTTCGGTTTCAGCCAACTACCGCCCTATTTCACTCCTCTCTTTTCTGGCCAAGATACTGGAACGCCATGTAGTAAGAACTATGAGCTCCTTTGTGGAAAGGAACAGTGTCTTGGCCCCCAGGCAGGCTGGTTTTCGCCCTGCTCATTCCACGGAGTCCGTGGTTCTATCGGTCTTGGACAACCTCAGGGAGGGTATGGACACGAGTCAGCCCCAGGCCCTGGTCATCCTTGATCTCTCCGCCGCATTCGACACGGTGGATCATGCCATCTTACTTTCCCGTGTCGGAGCGGCGGGAATCGGGGGCGCGGCCTTGGTCTGGTTGTCCTCCTTCCTGAGCGGCCGCTCTCAAGCAGTCCGCTTGGGGGATTATTCAGCCGACTTCCGGCCTGTTCAGTGCGGGGTTCCCCAAGGATCCTCCCTCTCCCCATTGTTATTTAATCTGTACATTGCCCCTCTTATTTTTGCTTTACAGCAGCTGGAGGTCTCTGTGTACAATTATGCGGACGACCTCCAGCTTATTTTTTCTTTATCCCCTTCCCCTGCTTCAATATCCAACTTTCATTCTGTTATGACCTTCATTCAGGACTGTATGAACCACAACCACCTGAAACTCAATCCCGATAAAACGGAATTGGTGTTGACAGGTGGTTGCTCCAGTCCATGGTCTTTTCTCTTTTGGCCCCCTTCTTTAGGTCCCCCACCCACCCCCTCCTCCTCTGTTAAAACTCTTGGTTTCAAACTCAATGATCAACTCTCCCTTCATTCCCAAGTTAGTGCGGCCGTATCCTCAGCTTTTCTTTCCCTCCGGACAATTCGCAAAGTCTCCCGGTTCTTTTCCCCTTCTGTCCATAAACTCATACTCCTGGCGATGGTAACGTCCCGCTTGGACTACGGTAATGCCCTTTATTGTGGCATGCCGGCGTACCTCGTGAGGCGTCTTCAGTTGGTTCAGAACCAGGCGGCCCGCCTCGTTTTTAATCTACCCAAATCTCATCACGTCACGCCCCTTCTTAAATCCTTACACTGGCTCCCCGTACAGCAACGTGCCCTGTTTAAACTGGGCTGTATCATTTTCAATGTTCGGTCCGGTTCTGCCCCTGCATTCATTGGTTCTGCAATTCACGCCTACACCCCGTCCAGAGAATTGCGCTCATCTACTCAACAACTTTTCGTAGTCCCCCGTTTTAAACGTAAAAAATGGGGTGGATCCAAGTTCTCTACCTTGGCTCCTGCCTTTTGGAACTCTCTCCCGATCCACTTGCGATCCTGCCCCCAGTACTCTCTTTTTCGCAAAGCCCTTAAAACTTTTCTTTTTACTCAGGCCTTCCCCTCGTAATTCTTCCCTGTCTCCTTGGTCTTTCTTTACTCGGGTTTGTAGTACTGCATAGCGCCATGAAACCGCTGGGTGAACGTGCGCTCTGGAAATATTTTTAAAATCAAACTCAAGTCCAGTCTCCTGTCACTAAAGGCCACGACCTCTTGCGGCCTTCCCCAGTCACACATCAGTCACCTTAGCCCTCAGATGTCCTTGCCCCACTCTTGCGGCATTGGGTAAGTGTGCCTTCGGGCTTCCCTAGCCTTGCGAAGCAGGGCAACATCCCGGACTCACAGTGGCCAACTTCCTGGTGACATTGGGGTCTCCGGCATTGGTACCTACACGGACAAAGGCCTGCACTTCATGGTGCTCCCTTTTCCTGGTCTAATGGAGGTTGTTGACTGTGGCTCTTCTATGGGTGACCGCCCACACTTCACCGTGGCCCCAGTCCTGGTCACACAGGAATTGCTAACTTTGGCAATCACAGAAGCGATGGCCTGCACTTTACTATGGCCCCCTTCCTGGTCACATGGCAGTTGATGATTTTGCCATGATTAAGCAGGCAGCCGACACTTCTGCAGTGGTTCCAACTAGATCAGGCCTCTTACACTTTGCTCACCGGTATCCACTTGCCAGGATCCCTGCCGGCCTTCGTTCCCTCCAGGCACTCTCCTCTTCCTCACTGGGTCCACTGGTCTTGTCTGGCAGGCAGAAGACCGATGCTCCAGGCTCCGCGCATGTGGTCCTGGCTTCCTGAAGTCTGCAAACTTGGCTATTTCCAAGGGGTGAACACTAGATTCCCCCACTGACAATTGGTTTTGCTGCTACAGTGGCTATTCTCAATCTAAGCGCCAGGGTACACGTAGGGAGGCAGTTTTGCGCTATATAAGTTTCAATTCAATTCAGTTCAATTCCTGTGTGATGTGCCCTCACCCAGTAAGGATACAAGGAGACCTTGGTCCCTTGTACAAGTTCCAGCAACTAGAAGTGTTGGTGATCTTCTTACTTCTGAATAGTGCTGTTGAACAACTTGTGGGTCTCATGCTCCCACTTTCTGAGTCCTGCTCCAGACACAAATATGATTTAGTGTCTGATTCTTTGAAATTCGGGCTATGGGTGTCTGCTCCTTTGTAGTGCTCTCTCTTGTGCACTGCCCATTGTCAAAGGGACAGTCTATCACAGCAGGAGTGGCCCAAATCCCGCTTGACCCACAGCGCAGGCCAAGGGAGTTACTAGGGATTACACCTGGCTGTCAGCTTCCACTGAAATATGCCTCATGATGGTTCTCCCTTGAAGTGCATCATCCTGTACTCTCCTGTGGCGTATCTCCATGTTCTTACCTGAGGTGCATCAACCAGGGCTCTCCTGAGGGGTATCGCCCAAGGCGTATGTATCATTAATGCTCCAGTGGCACACAGAACATTAACTTTTGCCCTCAGTTGAACATCATCCTTTGCTCTGTAGATGAACATCATTTTGTGCCTCAAGCTACACACAATTACATGACTGTTGTTGGTTTGTAACTAGAGTTACCTTTATAGTTGTTGTTTTCTCTACATAGGTGCATGTATGTCTGCTGGACTTCGTTAAAATGTGTGCCTGGATATCTTGCTATATGTGCATGCTGTATATGTCTGAATATATTATAAATAAATTCAAACGTATTGGCTTCATCGTTGCTTGTTTTGGTTTTGCATACAATATATGGCCAAGTTACAATAAATGTGCTGCTTCTTTTAAAGCCTGAAAGTAGGAAATATAATATTGCATTTCCATTACTGATGTAGATTTTGAGATTACACATATACTTCTAACTATACAGATAGAATTTTTTTTTTGTTCTACTGAAAATTTTTGGTTTTTTACTGAAATATGTGTGCAATGTAACATTTTGAAGCACGTTTTTCACATTGTGAATATTTCCCTTTTCAATGTCAATTCTAACTTCTTTAATTATAGAGGTCTGACAGTAATGTTTGAAGTAATGAAAACTTACGGGCATACCTATGAAAAACACTGGTGGACGGATTTATTCAGGATTGTCTTCAGAATTTTTGATAACATGAAGCTCCCAGAGCAGCAGACAGAGGTATGTTCAGGGCCAACAACTGTGTGCTTTGAGAGTAAGATTTAATGTAGAGCCACTGATGAGTAGTTTTGTATCTGCTTATATTTATCCTGATGTGTGTTTTATAAGAACTTGCTTTATTTATATTCAACCTTTTAATTTATAATGCCTTTCTTAATAAATACAGCACAAAATTCAAGCCCATTATTACTAACCCCTAGGCTCTAATGTAGTGAAATATTTTTAGTATCGAAGCAAATCAGGAGAAGTAGGCCTACGAGTACTGTATGACTTAAAATGTAACAAAATATTTATGTTGATGCAACTTGAGCAGAGCATTAAGGGGTGCTTTCTGAATTGCGTGCCAGCGTTGGTTTGGAAGAAAAGGTGCTTTTCTTATTGAGGCATTCATGCCTTCATTTTGGATTTTAATGGTGTGTGCGTGTATCATACAAGGCCAGCCAATCACTGCATGGGATATTTTGAAATTGTATCATTTTTCTGTGGCCAACAAAAGGCTTGTTGTTTCCATTTATGAGCGTCTCTAGTTTTAACTTTCCATGGAGGGAAAGATGATGTTCAATGGTGATATTTCTTTGTTCCAATCCATTGTCTAACCAGATGTAACTTGTAAATTATTGCAGTACATCTCATTTACTTAACATGTCAGGAAATCGTGGTAGTGGGCACCACTGTATACTGAAATGCAGTGATGATAGTGCAGATCCTTGGTATACTCCACAGGTGATTATCCTGATGACGTGGTGGACAAGCAGATTATTACTTGCTGGCTGTGGTCAGGAAGATGTATTGGATCTATGGAGTTTCTTGAACTCCTGCTGCACTTCTTTTAAAACAATCCTGTTGGATCGACAGATTGACAGAATGTGTAGGAAAAGTGCATCAGGCGCTCTTCTCCTAATGTTTGTCAATGAAGATTGCTTTCCAGCATAAGATCTGAATCCACTCTGTTGGTCATGGAGGATGACGTGGTCTCTCCAAACATCTGAACTTGCCATGTTACCTCTCTAATGGTTATGTTAGAGGTTTATGGTTAGGGATAATTTTGTAGTTCACTTTATATATTGGATCTGCAGTGCTTGTTTTTTAGTTGAAGGTTATGACTTTCTGTTTTAAAGAGTTTGGTACTAACTTTTGGTGATGTGAGGCATTTAATATTTGTGTGATGTGGATTTCTCCTTTAAGGCAACAGGGTATTGCTGAATAAGCAGGTGTGATATTCTGATTTTCCCACTCACTTTTAAGACTTTGGAAATACTCCTTGTTTTAAGTGATAATAATGTCTCCTACATCAGCATTGCGTGGTTAATGAAAATGAGTCAGATAGAAGTGTGGGTCCTTAACGTTTTTGATTTGATTTGAATAAGTCTTTCCAGTGTTGCATGCTGGTGGTGCACAGTGTGTTTATTAGACTCTATTACTGTCTTTTCATTGTACATTGTGCTTGTGTACTTTGTCGCTAAAATTATATGTGCTGCCTAACTCTCCACTGTTTGGACCCCCTTCTTGCAGCCAATTCGTGAGCTTAGATAAGTCCCACAGTTCATCAACTTGTTCCCCTGTAGATTCCGGGGCGTCCCCCTCGAGTACATCCTCCTCCTAGACATTGGGAACTTCAGGAGCAGGTTTCCCACACCCCACTCCCCTTGCCCTGTCTCTTGGCAGGCACCTGGCCCACTGTTTCATGGTCCAGTCCATTTGATCACTCATTCTGGCTGTCATGGACGAGTGGTCACACATGCCCACTTTGGCAACCCAAGCATCTCCATGTGAGACCTGAGCTCCACATCCTTCCACAAGGACTGCACCTGGTCGTTCGTTACCTAGCACACAATCAACAGGCATAGTGGAGCTCACAACCACCCTCAAAGGCCCTGAGACCCCCCCCCCCACTCAAAGGAAACCTGTGCCACGTTACATTGGCGCTCTGAGTTATCTTAACCAACTACTTGGTGGAATGCACCAGGGACTACTTGCTCCTCAGACACTAGGTGACACTGGATTGAATTCACACTGGCGCCTGTATCTGAGAGCCTCTACCATTTGCCCATTGATGGTCTCCAAGGCACTGTATTTCTTAGTGTTTGCAGGCACCTGGCTTCCATGGACCATCTCACTGTTCCCTAGTGAGACAAGGGTCATTTCTGCAGGATCCCCAACCTCACCTGGTACTCCCTCCTCCCCGAGCGCTACACTAGCCAACATCTTGACTGTCGACCGGTGGGTGGCTGGGCCCACTTGGGACCCCCTTAATATGGCCCACGTGGTCACATACAAAGCACTTATGGGGTCCCATCTCTTGAGGCTTTCCTGAAGAGACCCATGGTTTCTTATCTCCTGGGGCACTGGAATCCTTACCCTGTGTGCTAGTTTGGGACCCTTTAGAGAACTCCTTTGCTTTACCCTTGTCCCCCTACTCTTCTTCTGGGTGACCCTGCCCACCTTTGATGGAATCTCTCCCCTATATACTCACCCAGCGGTACTCCTCCAAAGCAAGTTTCCTGGGGTCAGTCAGCTTACTATCTGTCAAGTGCTGGCGCAGCTCTGCAAAACATTGACTAGACAAGTGTTCCCACACAATCAAATTGTACAGCCGCTGAAAATCTGTCTTATTGCTGACCTTCACCTAACCATCCAGTGACCTGCAAAAAAGGAATTGACATATGTCTGGTAATCAGTTTTCTTACTGGTTCTAAACTAATCCCTGTACTTTTCAGGAGATAGACCATACCAGGTGATAAGGGCCTCATTCATGTCAAAGTAGGTGAGGTTTTACCCATTACCCAAAGTCAACAAGGTGTCCCTCCACTCTTCTGAGAAATGAGGCCACAATCCTGCTACCCAATTCTTATCAGGGACACCATTCATGTGGATAGATGCCTCATAGCCCTGAACCCACCTCTGGATATCATCTCCCTTCGTGTACTCCTTTCCTACATTCCTGGGAATGTGTACTATTCTATCAGAATGCACTGAGGAATATCTGCCACAATCTGAGCTGGACCTACTTCTCTGATCCAGCTGCTTTACTCAAAGCTCATGGTCTAACATAATCCTTTTCTCTTCCATTGTCAACTTGAGCCTTTCCTGCTCCATTGCATCTCTCCTTGCTTCCCGCCTGTCCTCCAGCTCCTCTGGGGACAAGCCGCGGCCGCCTGCCCTGGAGGCCCCCCCTCCCAAAAGCACATCCACCCTAGAAATAGGCTCCTCAGCCTTCAAACTGAGGTCTCCAGACTGTCCACTGGCATTTCTGGCTGCTACCCAGGCCCTTAGCGACTTCTGTAGCTCCTCATTCCTGGTGAGGCCTCTGATTTGGAATTTCAGGTTTTTACAAATAGCCTTCAACTTTTTCATGTTGTAGGAATCCAACCTTTCCTCCTCAAAAACCACTTCTAGGGATGCAACTCATGATTTTCTTGACTCAGGCATGATGCAGCAGAAAGTTCAAGCTCAACAAAAACGGAATGACAAAAATAAACTAAAAGAAAACAGTATATGATACGTAGAGGTCTGCGATATGGCAGTAGTGTACACCAATCACTGTAGGTCAAGTACAAACGTAAGCCCTATCCCACTGCTGCCACCAATGTGGGAAATGGGGGTATCTAGTTGGGAGAGGTGTGTACCTTGTCCAGGTAGGGACCCTTCCTTCTAGTCAGGGTAAGGGGATTACACTTCTAAAATAACCCCTGCTCGCCCTTTTGGTAGTTGGCCTGAGCAGTTAGGCTTATCTCGGAGGCAATGTGTAAAGCATTTGCACATAACACACAGTAATAAAGTGAAAACACTACAAAAGGACACCAAACCAGTTTCAGAAAAATAGCCAATATTTATCTGGGTAAAACAGGGACAAAACAATAAAAAAAATCCTCATGGTGATTGTAAGCAATAAAATGAATAAATACATTTTTTTTTTAAACAAATAAATCCAAGATACGGTACTCAAGATGCACATTTTGCAAAAATTAACTTTAAATACAGTTCCTTGAAGTTGATAGCTCCATGCTGGGCTATCACAGCGCTGTGAACAAACAAATCCAACAATTCAGGCCGACCGTGGTGTCCCGGGCCAGGTATGGTGTCGAGAAGACCCACAAAGAGTACCTTGGAAATCCAGGGTATCGTGGACCCTGCATGGAGCTCCGAAGAAGCGGTTTCGTCTGCATCAGTTCCAAAGGTTGGTGCAGGAGTTATCAGGCCCTTGAAGTCACACGAGTTGCAAATCGAACTCCCTGAAGATGAAGTCAGGCATGCTGGCATTGGGACTGCGAGGCAATGCGACGTATGATGCCCACAGGTCACGGTGCAGGAAGCAGCGTTGGTTGACGAGGCAGGAGTTGATGGTGCCAGCGTCGGGGGACTGGAGCTATGATGTGGGACGAGACGGTGCTTCAAGTACCTCGCGAGTGGTGTCCACAGGTCATGGTGCAGGCAGCGGCACCTGTACCGACATGGTGTGGCGGCATTTGTGATACAAGGGTGGCAATGTGAGGCGATGCGAAGTGCAGTGCCCTCAGCTCACAGTGCAAGCAGCGGCTTGGTGACAGTGTCGGGCTTCAGAGGCAGTGAGACCAGGGGTGCGATTCGAAGCGGGGCAATGCTCTCTGCAGGGTCTTCAGGTCACAGAGCCGGCAGCGCAAAGTTGACATTGTCAAAGTGGTTTTTCTTCTTTTACAGCACAAAACACAAAGTTCCCAGTGCTGGTAGCAGATAAACTTGAAGTCTTTGCTGTTCATGAGCTCTACCTCAAGCCCTTGAAAAAACAGCGGAAAATAAGTTGCAATACGTCCAGTCCTTTCACTGCCCAAGACAGAAGAAGCCACTGCAGGCCAACACAGCAAAGCACGCAGCAAAGGGGTAGTTCCTCCACAGAGCTTCTTCAGCTCTTTTTCTTTGCAGATTCCTTAGTTCAAAAGAGTTCTAAAGTTCTGGGGCCATGGCCCCAATATTTATACTACTTTTCCCTTCGTAATGTTAGGCTGAAAGTCTCAGAGTTCAGTGAAAACCAGTTCTGTCCTTCACTACAGGCGGTGGAGACAGCATTGTGCAGAGCAGACACAGCTTATTCCGGTGCTAGTGAAAACTCCTCCCACCACTCTAAAGGCAGAAAGGTCTATTCAGTATGGCTGTGAGTCACCCAGGAAAGGCAGGACACACCTCCACCCCCTTGTGGCTATCTAGTGTGAATGCACAGCCCCAGCTCCTGTCACTCCAAAACCAGACGGTGAATACACGATCAGACACATACATACACAAACAGAGAGGCACACAAGATGGTTAAGAAAGTAAATGCCCACTTACTAAAAGTGGCATTTTCAAACACACAATTTAAAAACCAACTTTACTAAAAGATCTGTATGTAAATTCAGAGTTTAGAGAGGCTAAATTCAATTCCTCAATCTTGTTCCAATGGGTGTTACAAGGCAGCTCCCATGTTAACCTATGGGACAGGACAGCCTTTCAAAAGGGAAAAACAAAATATGTAAAACACACCAGTACAAGTCCTACCTTACACATCACTGCACCCTGCCCCTGGGGTTACCTTGGGCCTACCTAAGGGGTGCTTTACATGTAAGAAAATTGAAGGCCCTGGCAAGTGGGTGCACTTGCCAGGTCGACATGGCAGTAAAAACTGTGTGCAGACACAGCCATTGAGATACCTTTGAAAGGCTACTTGTGTGGGTTGCACAACCAGTGCTGCAGGCACACTAGTAGCATTTGATTTACAGGCCCTGGGCCCACACAGTGCACTGTACTAGGGACTTACTAGTAAATCAAACATGGCAATCATGGAAAACAGATTATAACACAATTTACAGTAGGGGCACTCGCACTTTAGCACTGAATACCAGTGAAAATGACTGGGGAAACGCCAAAGGACGCCAGGTCTAACACTCCTTTTGTGTATTGTCCATCATGTTTACTCTCAAACATATTTTCCTCCACTGCTCTAGGTTTTAGACTATTTTCGCTAGATTTGGCTTCACAGGTGTTTAATTTGCTATTGACATTTACCTTACACAACAATCACAGAGTAAAAAAATACAATTCTAGGTTTTTCCTATGCAGATAAGAGCATTGAGAGTGATAGAATTTTACGAGAGACTTTTTCTGAAAATACTTTTTGACAGAGCTGAAGAAAAAAGGAAAGTTATTGTGAGATGATTCAAAAGTGGTTGGTACTTGCTTATTCCCAAAGCAGATGAAAACTGACATTTTGGCAGTACTAATGCAAGTAGTGTTCTAATATCAGCATTGTACTTTTCAGATGAGCCTGATTTAATATCTCATGCTTGCTCTGTTTTCCAAATACCATCAACTCTGATTGCTTTTCTCAGCAACTCCACTGTCCACTTTCTGTCAAATGGGTCTGAAACAATGTGTGAGAGGCACAAGCCAGCAGTAACTGTGCTCGCAGATTTCTGTGTGCCTCTGTGTTGTGTGGTGTGTGAGTATCCATGCACTGCATGTGTGCAGGACTTAGTATGTGCTGTATAGATAAAATGCACTGTGCATGTACCTTATCAGGATGTATCTATCAGTCTCTTTGACTTCCTTCATCTTGTGAGCACCAGGACGGAGGGTAGGTCCCCTATGATGCAATGGAATTGCTCAGTACCTAGATTCAATCATTTGTGATACAATTACAGATAGATTACCCATGTGAAACTTAGATTAAAACAAAAGAATTACAAGACTTATTTAGCCAGACGGTTATCCTGGTTAAACCGTATATTACCTAAACTTGAATTTTGATCTTTTTTCCAGTGGTCATAAATAAAATATGTCTTTAAGAATAAATATGTTACTCTATGAACTTAATGCCACAGGCTCCACTTCACCATGCTGTACTAAATGCAAGTAGAGTAATTAGATCATCATGTAAATGCCCCAGTCTGATTCAGAGCCTGGTGGGTGGCCTTTTGGGTTGTCAGACCCCTTATCTTCTTCTCCTGGTAGTGAAGGATCAACCAACCTCTTTTGCATACCCTTGCCTGCCTAGCAGGATTTCTTTGCCAAAACTGCATCTACTGGTGCATCCATGTTGTTGCAGCCCACTCAGTGTTCTGTTTTTCTTTTTCAGCATCCACCCCAAAGTGGAGATTTATTTCTTACAAACAAAAAAGGAATGTCTCTGATGCTTGGAAGGATTTCTAACAGCGCATCTGCGACATATTTCAAGGATGCCCTTGGGGTGACAGTAAAGCGCTATACAAATACACAATACAATACAATTTTCCTGCCACAGTGCTGATCCTGGGCAGCAGAATCAGTGAAAACACACCTGCCGCAGTAGAGCGAGAATTCTCCACTGTGACAGGGTGATAGACGGGCTCATGAGTCAAGGGTTTCTGATGACGAGGTCACCTGATGCTCCCATAAATGGGGTGTCTGAACCATAAATTTTACAGAGTGGGTGCTATGCCAATTTATGGCAGCGCTCCAACTCCGCCAAATCCTCAATGACTGTTTTTCAGTGTCTTCTGAGTTACACCTGCAGTGTGTTGGCGATTTGTATTTCGTTCTTTTATTTGCAACTTGCAAAATGTTATTTTTATTTCTTGAAAAACATTTCTGTGTGAGATTGAAAAGTGTCTGCATTCCAATATGTGTTTTAAAAGAATTTTCTTTTTCAGAAAGCTGAATGGATGACAACCACATGTAATCATGCACTTTACGCAATTTGCGACGTGTTCACCCAGTATTTTGAAGTTCTTAGCGGTGTTCTACTGGATGACATATTTTCACAGCTCTACTGGTGTGTGCAGCAAGGTATACGGAAGATATTTCTCATACATTAGATCTGTTGATAATGCTAATATGTATTTACCAAACACAACATTTTCTGTTTCAGATAATGAACAGCTGGCTCGTTCCGGAACAAACTGCTTAGAAAACGTTGTGATTTTAAACGGTGAAAAATTTACCTTAGAAATCTGGGACAGAACTTGCAATTGCATGCTCAGTATATTTAAAACAACAATACCACACGCGTAAGTATGATCGCCTCCATTCATCATATGTGCAGTTTTTGGTGCAATAGTAATGTATCTGCGTTTATAAAGGTTAAACTGCAAAAAAAGACATATTGGCTGTTCAATTTTCATGGAATGTAAGAAAGGAACTATTTGCATACCAGTGTTGCAATAGAATTGATAATAGCAGAGGAAAAAAAACCTAACACAAACTTTAATTGAAGGCAAAATATATTTTGTTGGATTTTCTAGGCACTAAAACAATTTGATGTCCCTACATAAGGTTGATCCAGCTGACAGGGAGATACTTGAGAGGGTGTTGATACAAGATGAAATAATAAGGGCTTTGCAAGATTTACCATCTGGCAAGGAGGCTGGCCCGGATCAGATCCTGTTAAAGTTTTATAAAATCTTCATGGACATAATCGGATCGGGCGTGATCGAGGTTATCCGGCTGGCTCAAAGGGGAAGGCCCGCACCTGAGTCTTGGACCGGAGCGGATGTTATATTCTTCTTAAAAAAAGACAAGCCACCTAGGGAGCCTTGTTCGCACGGCCCCATAACAATACTCAATGGTGATGTTAAAATGTTCTCAAAAGCTATGGCCACAAGGCTAAATAATATTTTAAGGAAAACTATCCACCCCTGCCAACATGGGTTTATAATGGGCCGTGGGACTGCGCAGCATGTACGGTGAGTGATAACGCTCTTCGACGCAACAGAGATCTCAGGAGACCCTATGACCACCTTGTTATTAGATACTGAGAAAGCATTTGATAGGGTCTCCTGGGATTTTTTATGGGGATCGATGAGATGGTTTGGGTTGGTGAGGGTTTTATTAAAGCCATCCAGGTACTGCATTTGACACCCACAACTCGTGGGTCACCCACAACTCGTGGACCACAACAACGGTGGTCATACATCTCCTTTTATTATTCAGCGGGGGCCTCGGCTGCGGTGCCCATGTTCACCCCTGCTATTTGCTATATATATGGATCCCATAATACGGCGATTTGAGGCTAACAATAGAATTCTCCCAATCGTTTGTCAGGGCTTGGAATCTAAGGTTTTGGCTTACGCCGACGATGTGGCTATTGTTATGGCCGACCCTTCTTCTGCACCAACGGTGGTGGAGTCAGTAGCACAAGATTTTGGCAGATATTCATGGTATGCTCTAAACAGAACCAAAACTCAAGTCATAAAGAACCAGTATGCTATTATTGAAGATCCTTGTGTCACACAATCAGCAGTATACTTGGGAATAACGATTATGCCAGACCTGGGGAACTTGGTAGCCAGGAACATCGAGCCAGTAATCAGGAAGGCGAGAGCGTATTTTGATAGAATCAATAATCTTCATCTATCATTAGTTGGTCGATGCAATGTGGTGAAGATGATGTTTCTGCCAAAAATTCTTTGTTTAGGGCAATTCTGTTGGAATTTGAGAAACATTGGTTTGTTGTTTTGGAAGGTATAGTTAATCGATTTATGTGGGTGCACGGAAAAACCAGAAGGGCTCACCGGTTTATGTCCTTACCACGGGAGCGAGGGGGGTTTTCTGTTCCTGACTTTAGAAGTTATTACTGGGCTGCAGCTCTCCAATATATGGGTATATTATTTGGCACACCTTCTGGAGATCTGGAAGGGGAAACATAGCTTCCCGATGTATATAAGCTGCTAGTGGGGGATCATGCCGAGAATTGTTTTATGAAATTTACGGAGCCCATTTATTATAAAAGGACAACATTTAAGATGCTTGCTGCCGCCTTGAAGATCTGGGTGGCATTAAAAAGAAAGATTGGTCTGGAGTGACTCAATCACTACACCCAACTTTACAAAAAACCCACGCTTCCGGAAATCTTCTCTGATGAGGTTATGGCAGTTTGGTCAGTGAAGGGGGTCCGGATGGCTGGGGACTTAATACTGAATGAAGGATTTCGTCAGTTAGTGGATATTCAGTTGGAGTTTGGGCTGGAAAGGGGTAACTTTTTAAAATATTTACAGTTACTCAGTTTCTTTGGTAGGAAGGTGGGGGTATAATTGGTTTAGTAGAATTAAAGTCATAGATATTATCAGGGGTAGCACCAAGGGCACTATCAGGCTATTGTATGCCGAATTAATAGTGTTAAAGCAGGATGATCTAGCTAAGCACGAGAGCAAATGGATGGACCGTGTGGGGGTCGCATCGGAGAGGCTCTCAGAGTCTCTAGAACTAGCTCAGACGGCTTTGTGCTCGGCCAGGTTTCAAGCGCAACATTTTAAAACTGTCTTTGCGTTATATTATGCCCAGGCGAGAATAGCACAGTGGAGTGGGTTAGCAGGGACTACTTGTCTGCGGTGTGGTGCTCTGGCTGCTGATCTCGTACATGTTCGCATCTTACCCACGTCTTCAAAATTTGCTAGAATCCATTACGAACTTTTTAGATTTGTCACTTGGGCTGAAAGTTACATTAACCCCTGCTCTGGTTTTATTAGGAGTCAGCAACACGGAACGGCAAGATACAGCTTATCAATTTCTTTTTATGGCTATGGCTGGATTACGGATGAGTATCACTTCTGCCTGGCTCAACCCTTCACCCCCTACCTTTTAACAGTGGCTCTTACTCTCAATATATACAATGGAAAGAGCTATCTATGAGAGGAAGGGAAAAAAATCGAAACTGTTGGGACGGTGTATCTGGGCCCCCCTATCAAGATGGAAGGATTCATAGGAAATGCAATAACCCAGGTTTATAAATTGAGTCGGATTGGATGAATTATTCAGGGTGGTATTAGTTCAAATGGTTTTTGAACCTAGATTAGTGCTCTCTGCTCGATATATGGCTTTTTAAGGTTTAATTTGTTTTTCTATAGTCCATAATTGGGATTGATTAGGCATTGACTATGAATTTTTTAGTCAGGATTTGCTTGTTAAAGGGTTTGGTAGGATGGGTTGCTCATTCTATGTAAAATTATTTCTGATCATTATGAAGTTTTTTTCTAAACCTCATAGTATGAATTTGTTTATGAATTGGTGCTGATCTCTGGAAAAAATGTCAAAACTGAATAAAAAGATTTTTTTTAAAACAATTTGATGTATTAAAATCTTAAGAGTTTATTTGAAATCTTAAACTTGATGATTCCAAACACACTAGCACGATTAAAGACCTGTGCACCAAAATATGCAATACAGTTTTGTTTCTGGTTGTCTAGGTGAATATACAAGTAAGTACAATTTGAAATTGGTTAACGATAAAATGTTATTGCACTGTATGGCATGAACCCATACGATTAGTAAGCAATCTGTATACTCACTAATAAAACAAACAAAGCCTGAGATGGTTGCATCAAGGAGGAAGGGCCCAGGAGCCCTTGTAGTCACACATACTTCAAGGTGCATCTGAATGGTTCCTAAGCCCTTCCTCCATGGGGCACAGATGACCCAGAGTTAGGGTTCCTAGGGACATAGGAAAGTGTGGGACGACAAAGGTCAGCCCAACTTAAGAACAGGATTGTATGCCACAATATGATCCTGTGTTACGCACTGACGAATACACCTGACTCTTGTAAGCCAAGAGACAGAAACATGCTGACAGTCTGAGTTAGGGATGGGTTACTGGTTCCCCTAGTCTCGACCCTGGTTGTTAATACCAAGTGATATCTCTTTCAAATTAAAAGATAGTTCTGATGTATCATATTGGTTTTTATATATTCACATCACTGGTTCTATAGTTAGAAGTGCCTCCTTTACTATAAAGTGCAGGCCTGCTCTTCATCAAACCCGGGTTTTTGAAGAGCGAGGGAAGTCCTATGATGAAGCATGACACCTGGTAGTATGTGAGGACATCCAATCACGATTTTGTGTGTATCAATAGGACATGGACTATCACTCATAGAGGAATAAATAAACATTTACTCATGTGACTTTCTAGTGCTCGACATGAATGAGCGGAGACCAGCTCACCCTAGAGACCCCATAGCCTCCTATTCCACCTTGGTAAATATCTGAGGTTTCTGTATTTTGATATTCATGTACATTTCCTTGACATGCAGTGTGCACCCTGCAGTCCTTCTCATAGGCTGGGAGGACATGTCCCCAAGACCATAGTGATGTCTCTTCTCGGCCCACTTTGGTTCTCCCTTTGTTTAGCGTTTTAGATGCTTTAGGCAGCTTCTACTTACACAGCCACACATGACATGTTTGTGACATTATTTTAGAAATACGCTGTAAATGTTGTTTTCTCATTCAGTTACCCTTCTTGGGATTTCAATTGCACATTTCATAAAAGGACGTTTAGAATACATAACACCATTTTGTACTGATTTCTGCAAGGTCAGCTACAGCTCCTAACATTTTAGCCATAACACAGTAGCCCAGCTGCAGCTTTTCCACCACAGTAGTTGTATCAAATAAACTGTGTTTTGTCCCTTTGTGGCAAAGAAGAAGATTCAGGCAGTGAAACCTGTCCTGGAACAAACACACGCCAGCTATGGGGTCCAGTTGCTATCCCAGAGATCTCTAAAACATCCCTTTGCTTACACAGTAAGGATAGACCTATGCAGGTAGATCATTTGCCGTGGTTGGTTTGTTCATTGTACAGAGTCTGATAGTAATGTTGATCACTTTGCTTAGTTATATTTGCTTATCGCAGTACATGTGCTTCATAACAGACTACGATAGTTTCAATAAATGTATAGTAAACTTTGTGTCTTTCCTTTGTTTACTAAAGGCATGCATGAGTGAGATACAAAGGTCTGTTCCCATGGGTCCCCCATTAGAGGTTCATGTTATAGGTTTGCCAAAATCACCTGCTATTCCGGAAAGGTTAGGAGTTCAGGTGAGGCACTATGAGCTAGCCCGTATTTGGGCTGGCAGGTATTGACGTGTTAGAGAGAGACCATCCCTACATTCTGACCTCCTGTCATCCTAAGGCACAGTTCTACTTAGCAGTAGATTCCCTGTAACAAGACTGTCTTGGTCAAAATAACACCCACATTTACACCCTCTGAAGCTTCACAGTTCACAGTATGTATACTTATTTACAACTGTATTCCCATGTCTGCTGCCACAAGAGAACATCTTATCTGATAGAGACTGGAGCTCACTGTGAGCACGACTGGATTTGCCTCTCATCATTGTTTTTCTTGTAGGCACTATATGCCTGTTCTGTGGAGGTGCCTGGCTCCCATCTGAGTGGGCACCATCTTGGAAGATAGTAATTTATTAAGCATTTTATGGTTTAAGATATCTCAATTTTTATTTAATTAACTTTGTTTTACCAGTATTCATTCCCTCATAGGCCAACTTGTGAGGGTCTGCGGGATGGCTGGACCCTGGTTTTGCACGTTTTTAGGTTCCCCCCTGGTTTTACGATCGAGCTACACAGCGCTGGCATTTTGACACGCGCCCCCCTTAACATAGAGGGATATTTAAATCATGCAGTAGCGCTTCTGTGCAGCTGGCACAACAAAGGCAAGCCACTCTGTGCCTGTCCGTGGTCTGTACTCTCCCGACACCAGGATCCCTGCAGGATTTGCCCTCCATTCTGACGTTAGAATATGATATTTAGGTGAGGAAAGTCATGCACGTAATCTGTTACTTCACCCAGCGGGTTGTGCAAACACAAGTTTGAACTGACTGACTGTATAGACAGTCAGCAACTTGATTTGTTTTTTATAACTAAAACATGGGCTGACGCATTGTCCAGCCCTGACATGGAAGTTGTAGTCCCCACAGGATTTTCAATTCACAGGTTGCATAGACCTCTGAAAAGGGGCAGCGGCCTAGCTGTAGTCTATCAAGAATGCTTTATGGCTAAATTTGATATAGTCCTGTTCTTTGATTGCGAAGCACTCACTTTCATAATGGCACTCACAAAAAAAATGATAAGGGCATGCTTTTATACAACCCGCCCGGTCCTAGGAGTGGTTTTTTAAAATCTATTGGCTCACTGCTGGAAGCTGGCAAATATGTTAATGACTTCACCGTCCTAGCTGATTTTAATTTCCATCATGAGGCCTCCTCTGATAGAGACAATGGGGCTTTACCCTAAATTATGAGCACCTTAGGTCTAGCACAACTAATTAACAGGCCCACACATCACGCGGGGAACACGCTAGACGGTGTCATCTCAAACAGTCCCCATATTAGTGTAAAGGATGCCTTGCCACTGGTTTGGTCAGACCATCACGCAATCATTAAAAAAAAAATATTCTATGGAATTCGCAACAAAGCACTGCTCCTGGACAATCATCCCATTTTCGTGTTCGGAACAAAATTGACATTGACCAGTTTACCCAACAGCTTGCACAGTCCTAGCCTGCACTTCCTCAAGATACTGAGCAATCTTCCTTAGACTACGTTAAGTGGCTAAATACAACCTTCACCAGGCTAGTTCCATATAAAACCTCCTCTGCCCATTGGAATAAAACCTCTGCGCCCTGGTTCACTGAGGTGCTTGTAACAGAAAAAAAATTTGGGCAGACACAAAAGATTATGGCGTTCACTTTATGGCAAGCTTGAGGAAGACTCGTATAAACCTGCTCTGTCCAATTATAAATCCTTATTGAGGAAAGAAAAGAGTAACTACTTCATGCTACAGATTGAACTAGCAAGGAATTCTACCAAGGATCTTTTACAAATAGTTACTAAACTAACTACACTCCCAGGCAGTAAAGTAGCAAACTGCAGTTAATCCTTCTGTGACACATTTTCTCATTGTTTCGGGGATAAAGTTGATCAAATCTACTCAAAGTTTAAGGGTTCTAACTCAGACCCCAATGGAAAAACGATTCAGGTAAATCCTGTACATGAGACCATTATTGAAGTTTTCTCAGTCACCTCCAGTCTGGTGGTAAAAATGATTCCCTCCACGAAATCTGGTTCTCTATTAGATCCTGTCCTCCATCGGTGCTGAAGCTGATCTCCATTCTGATAGCTACGAAACTTACAGCTATTTGACACTGTGTCTAAGACCAGCGTTTTTCTTTCTCAATGGAAAGGAGCCTCTATGGTTCCCCTCATGAAGAAGCCTAGCTTGTACACGGTAGACCCCAATAACTATTGCCCCATCTACCACTTTCTGCAAAAATTGCAAAGAAAGTGACGAACCCACAGTTTACGCGGCTTATTCTAGCAAATCATCTTCTGAACCCAACACAGTTTGGGTTCAGACCTGGAAACAGTACTGAGACTGCCTTAATTAAGACCAGGGAGGAGATAAGGGCTGTGCTGGATAGGGGAGGAGCTGCAATACTTATCCTCCTCGACTTCTCGGCAGCTTTTGATGCGATGAACCACAAGCTTCTGATCGACCGTCTTGGAGAGCTAGAAATCAAAGATAAGGCTCTTGCCTTTCTGACTACATTTCTAACTGGCAGAGTACAAGCAGTGGCTCTTGATCAGTATGTCTCCATTCTTTTCTACCTTCTTTGCAAGGTACCTCAAGGATCCTTGCTCAATCTTGACGTTATTCAACGTATATAAAAGAGGGCTTGCTACTCTGATTAAAATCTTTGGCTGCTCTCTAACTGCCTGTGTTGACGATACTCAAATTGTGGTGTCCGCTTTTAACAATGATAACAACATTTCCACCAAATTTCACTATTGCATTTGTGCAATCAAGTCTATGGATTAACAAACAGTGCTTAATTGGAGCCAGAGGTTTCCGGTGCTTAGCACTAGCACCTAATTGCCAACACCGGGGCTGATGAAAGTTTGCCACATGGTGGCGCTGTCTGGCTAATTTAGGTATGAGCACAACAACAGCCGTTCATTGGTTCATTTCACATTTGCAGTGACTAAAACCTGCCTCCCGAGCCATCCTGGAATAGTATAAATTGTCACATTTTTGAGAGTGTACTGGATAGTAGCTGTGTTTATACTGTCATTGGTAGCTGGCAGGGGCAATGTGTGGTGCAAGCTGCAGTGGCTCCCCTGCAAGATCCCCAGCACTTACTCTTTTACAAATTAAGCTCTGGCAAGCATTGCCTAAAGCTAAGCTCAGGAAAGGCTAAGGTTGTGTTATTTGGCAACCTTATTCCTATCTGGGTCCATCCTGGTAGCCAGGGGAACTGGGACTTCTTCCTATACCCCGTGACTAAGGCAAAAAACTTAGGAGTTGTCATCGACATTAAACTGAACTTTGGTAGCCAGGTCAATGCTGTTGTTTTCTTCTCATTGTTCACCCTTCGGATGCTAAAACCGTTTCTCTCATATATTCCGCCTATTATCAAAATAACTGTATCACAGCTTTAGTCTATTCTAAACCTGACTATTGTAACGGTCTGTATATGAATATACAGGACAAATCTTAATAGACTACAGACTCCACAAAATGCGGCAGCTAGGCTGCTATTCGGTATTCCTAAATTTCAGTTGGTCTCCAAGGCAATCTAAAAGCTACACTGGTTGCCAGTCAGAAGTCATATCAAATTCATGGCTCTCTGCATTTTACATAAGCCTTGCACAACAATAACCATGAGTTTCTGAGGCAGTTCTTTGATTGGTAAGAACCAAGCCGAATCCTGCACTCCTCTGGGAGCAAGGAAATGGTGATCCTCAGAATCCGAAGGATGAACTGGGGAGGAAGAAGTTTCATCACAGGAGTGACCAATTTCGGGGATTGTCTTCCTCCACATATTAGGGCCTTACCCTCTCTGACGCTAAAAATGTGGCTTTTTAATAACTAAGGGTCTCATTCCAGTTGTATTCGAGTGATGCTTGCGCCAAGGCACTTCCAGATAAACTAGCACTCTAGAAATCTTTTTAACATAACGTAACGTAAGACTTCTAGCCACAGATTCCTCACTTAAGAATATTCCATAGGCTTCAGACTGGATCCAGAAAATCTTGAACAACCTCTGCACGCCAGCAGGTGGTGCCAAACGGCTCCTCATTAGTGTTGTAGGTGTTATTTGTGCCAGATGTGACGTGCCTATATAGACGCTATCTCAGCGCACTGACTTAAGTACCTATCTTCCCACACCAACAGTGTGGATCCGCTAGAGGTACCTCTAGGTTTGACCACTTTTTTCTACATTTTTGTCAACTCTTTTGTAATTTTATTATATTGCACTTTCTACCCCTAACGAGGCATCAAAGTGCTTTTCGGCAAGTAGCACACTACTCTGGAACCCAAAAAGGATTAGTGGTGGATATGTATTGCGAAATATGAGTTAATTTGAGCATATTGGAATTAAAATTACTGCAGTAATCACTGCCCCACCCCATGCAGATATTTTTCCTTGGTAGGTTTCTGTAGGCCAAACCTGTCTAAATGAACTGGGTACAAAAAATGCATATTTAAATAGATGAACAGAGAGCAGAAGTTCTCCATGTAATTTCTTATTTTCATCAAGAAAACTCAGAATAAGTTTAAATCACCTGGTAAATACTGCACCCCAGTGTTTTGCAAAAAACTTCACCCAATCTGGCCACTCATATGAGTAATCTTTCTACTATCCCTATTCAAAACGGGTCCAGTAAGGGAGACCTCTGTGACAAGGGGTGTGTGGGATGTGTAGATACAGCTAGGTTCTCACTCAGCCAACATTTTATAATCTTTTATGGCCCTTTCTGAGGCATTTATATATACATTCTGAATTCTAGTGCAGATCGGCCTTCACCATTGTAGGTGAATTATTTGTGTAAGGATTTTAATTTTATAATGATTTTGCCAAAGCACCACATGAAGAAAAAACAGCACATACAAATGTCAAGGCAAGTCAACACAATAAATAGTTAAAGAAAGACAAAAGGACTGGTTTGAAGTCCGCCCTTATGATTTGACTTCAAAATGTTACCTGGATTTGAAAAGTCACCAGATGGAGGCTATGCAAATCATAGATTTCTCTGTATTGGCATAACTTTAGTTCAGTGATTTTTTTTCCACAGGCGGAACAAAGCAAAACCAATGGGGATGATGGACGGAATGTTGAACATTGCAAGCACCCAACCCCCAGTCAACTGATCTGGGTTTAATCCATCATCATTCTTTAGCCCACACCGTCCATCATCCCCTGTGGTTTCGATTTGTTCTCCCTAAGTTGGCAGTGTATGCCCAGATGTGGGTCCCTTGCTCACTTTGCCTCTGGATTCAAGTTGCTTGGCTTATGACAGCTGATTAGCCAGAACCCGGTCCCTGGATGCTTGTTTCCGGGCCAGGGAAGACATGGATTGGCAGATTGGGCTGGACTGTTCCCATGAGGCACAGGGTCAGACTGATTTGCATATGGCCATGTCTAACCCGGGGTGGTGGAGTGAGGTGAAGAATGATGATGGATTAAACCCAGATCAGTTGACTGGGGGTGAGTGTTTGATTTGCTCAAGCGCTCGATCCATCATCCCCTTTGGTATCGCTTTGTTCACCCTAAGTTGGCAGGGTATACCCAGACGTGGGTCCCTTGTTCACTTTGCCACTGGATTCAAGCTAGCCTGGCTGATGACGGCTGATTAGTCAGAAACCGGTCCCAGGATGCCTGTTTCCGGGCCAGGGAAGACATGGCTTAGCAATTCAGGCTGGACTGTTCCCATGAGGCACAGGGTCAGACTGATTTGCATATGGCCATGTCTGAACTGGGGTGGTGGAGTGAGCTATAGAATGATGATGGATTAAACCCAGATCAGTTGACTGGGTGTGAGTGTTTGATTTGCTCAAGCGCTCCGTCCATCATCCCCATTGATATCGAAGAATGTAATATTTCAGCATTTTTGACAAGGAGGGTAATTCAGTTTACCTTAAGAATGTAAGTAGGGAAATGTCCCTCCCAGACATGGACAACAGCATGTCGAGATGCAGATTATTTATGGCAGTTATTTTTAACCGGGTTCTTTTTTTTTCCAGCTCAACATTTCTCACCCTCCTCAATTAAATCAGGTTGAATATAACACTATTTTCTTGGAACAGCAAGGGCTTTTGCAGTAGCATAATGATATAAGCATTTCAATAAAACCAATTGTGTTTTTTGTTGGCTTTTTTTTATTTGTAATACCCCCACAAAGGTTCCTTATTTTTACACTTTCAAAGTGTTTAAATCTTGTGGACTGCTATTGCAGTTATTTTGATTTTGTCTAAGAATGGTGGTAGTGGGGTGGGGGAGACACCCCTTGAACAATCCAGAGTCCGGAAGTAAAATATCATGCTTCACTGTGCATTCATTACCAGCTCATCAAGAGCTCCTCTGCTGTCAGCAGTGAGATTCCTTTGTTTTCATGCTCCTTAAGGCCCCCTGGGCAGTGAAAATGACACACTGTGCGCGGCCACCCAGGCGTACAGCTTAGAGAGAACATAGTAAGTTATAGGCTCTTTCTGTGCACCCCGTACAGACCAGCTTCTTCCAGCTGGTTCTCTAGATCCATGCCTCTATTTTGCCGAGGGTGATAACTGCTTTCCATGTCAGCCAAAGCATTATACTGACAACCTTCTCTTCTCTGCTCCTCCCCTCAAAGGAGGAAGAGAGGTCGCACCGCTTGGACCTGAAAAGAGCATTGTCATTCTATATTGATCGCACCCAGGAACGCTGATCGGATAATCAGCTTTTTGTTGGGTTCTCTGGAGCGATGAATGGGGAAACAATGCAAAAACAGACCATCTCTAGATGGATTGTATTCTGAATAAAGATCTGCTATGCATTTGCCAATAAGCTACCACCTGAGGGCTTGCAGGCTCAATGCACCAGAGCCAAAGCTGCGACTACTGCATTAGCTTGTGGAGTTCCTCTCCTGGGCATCTGTCAGGTTGCCACTTGAGCATCATTGCACTCATTTGCCAAACACTAATGAGCGACCCTTGACCCTGCTCCAGGCAGGTCCCCTGCTGTGTCTGTGTTCCCCTGCTCGCTGCTGCTACCACTCCCGCTAGTTCGAGGCCCTCCTCCAACCGCAGGCTACCACCTGTGCCTCATCCCTGGTGGCCAGTGGCTGGCCGTAGGTCTGCTTGCTCTGTTATGCGTTGCCGCGTTGTGCTTTGTTGTATTGTCTAATTGCTCGTTTTCTCCTCCTTCGGTTTTACCACTGTTCAATTCTGTGCCCTGTGCCTCGTTTTGCCTTCTGTTTCTGCGCCATTTCCTGCCCGGTTTTTCCCACCGCTGTGCCCCCTCCGGCTCACCCCCGCTCGTACTGTATTTACCTCTGTTTTAATTGCTAGTTGTTCCTCCTTCTGCATGGTTTCTGTGCCTTCTTCTTGCCTTCTTTTCCTGCCCCGTTTTTCCCGCCGCTGTGCCCCCTGTGGCCCGCCCCCCCTGCTTGTACTGTATTTGCCTCTGTTTTAATTGCTCGTTTCTCCTCCTTCCCCTTGGTTTCTGTGCCATCTTTTTGCTTTCTGTTCCTGGCCCATTTTTTCCCACTGCTGTGTCCCCTGCGGCCTGCCCCCCGCTCGCACATTCGTCAACTCCCTCCTCCCCTCCTCCCAGCTCCTCCTTCCTCCCACCTCCCCTTCTTATGGCGGCCGCTGTGTGGGCGCGCCAATGGCGCGCGGAAGACGCGCCTAAGGTAAGACTGTCTGCGCCCGTCCGCACCTGGCCCGTGCCCAGCACCTGAACCCCTGGCCCCCGCGAACCCCACAACGCCCGTCTCCACTACGATGCCAGCACCCTCCTCGCACTCAACACCGAACAATCACACACCTGCTTCCTGGCCGCCCCAAAGCACACCCAAGAACCCTCCCTCAGCCTGAACTGCAGCTTCACCAGCATCCAAGCCGCCCACCGTGAAAGTATGCAACCACCTCAGATGCATCCTTCTCAATGCCCGCTGCGCCCGCAGACATGCCGTTGAACTCTGGGACCTACTCGACTCAACCTCCCCTGCGTCGACTTCCTGACGGAGACCTGGCTGAACCCCTCCTCTGCACCGGACATCGCCATAGCCATCCCGGACGACTACAAGATCACCCGCAGGGACCGCACCAACGAAGTAGGAGGAGGAAACGCCATCAGATCCACACCGATCCCAACACCACCCTCAGAGGAACCCTCGTCTACAGACCCCTCGGACCCCGACCACAGTTCACCGACTCCATCGCCGACTTAGTCAGTACACACGCCCTCGCCTCCACAGACTACATCCTCCTCAGGGACCTGAACTTCCACCTCGAGAACAACAACCACACCAACTCCACCACCTTGATCGACAACCTCGCCAACCTCTGACTCAGACAGCTCGTCACTACACCCACCAACTCTTAACCCCATCTTCTCCGCAAGCTCCAATGTCTCCTTCAGCCACACCACCGAACTCCACTGGACCGACCATCGCTGCATCCACTTCACATTCCGGAAACCCACCACGCACCACTGCACACAACAGATCCCTCGCCGATGCTGGACCAAAGTCACCAAAGACCAGTTAACCACCACCCTCGCCCGGAGCCCACCCGCCGACACCACCGACCCCGATTCGGACAATGAATCAACGACTGCGCCAACACCCTCGCCCCGATCAAGAAACCCTCCAACAGACACACCAGCAAGAAAGCCAACTGGTTCACGGAAGACCTCCTGCCCTCCAAGCAAACCTGCCGTAAGCTAGAGAAGGAATGACACCGCGAACAGACACCGGACAGCCACGCAGCCCACAAGACCGCCACCTGCAGACACCATCAACTCCTTCAAAGACCGCCTAGACAACAACGCACACAACAGCAAAGAGCTCTTCAACATCGTGAAGGAACTCTCCAACCCCAGCTCCAACACCAACGACATCCCACCTTCGCAAGACCTGTGCAACTCCCTTGCCATCTTCTTCCATCGCAAGATCGCAGACATCCAAGACAGCTTCAACGTCACAACCGCCGCGATAACCACTGAGATCTCTGCCCCCATGGCCACCATACACACCGAGCCCCTGCTCTCCTGGACCAACATAAATGACGACCACACCATCAAAATCATGAACACAATCAACTCCGAATCTCCGTCAGACCCATGCCCACACCACATCTTCAACAAAGCCAGCACCACCATCGGACCCCATCTCCGGAAAGCCATCAACGTCTCCTTTGAGACAGCAACCTTCCCACAGAGCTGGAAGCACGCCGAAATCAAAACTGCGGAATAATTTGCAGGTGGAATTAAGGATAATGCTGGATCTTCTGGCATTTAAGAAATCACTGAAAACTTGGCTGTTTCTGCTTTAATGCCCAGTTCAGCGGTAACTGTGGCACAGTGATTTCAGTCATCACGTCCAGCTCCGGGACACTCAACTGAGTAGCTGCACACTTTGCAAAACCCATTTAACATAACAACGTAACATAACAAGCAGAAGACACACACATTTCCTACTGCAACGCGGCAACCCATTAGATCTGGTATTGAATAAAATTAAGCAAAGAATCAGGATCCACTGACACACCCAACAATAGCAACAAAGCAAAATAAAAATGTTTCACACTGCAAGACAAGTGGTGTATCCTATCAGACTATTTATCCACGTTAAATAAACCTACACCAAAAACAGAGTCCGAAACTACACACCAGTAATCGAAAGAGGATACCACCTACACATGGAACTGAAAATTAGAGCAAAATCTAATCTATTTTTGCTGGGAACTTCCTAAAAAGATGTGCTTCCTTATACATTATCCAAAATAAAGAGTGCTAGACCTGTGTTGAAGGGAATTTACTTGTAGGATCACGGGGTTCCCTGGGTGGGAGCCAAACACTGCAACCGTAGGCTTCTTGAAATAAAACCCAGTAGTCTACTTCATACATCAGATTGGGAATTGTTTCAATAACTGTGTTGTTTAGATAAGGCTGGCGGTCCCAAAAGGAGGCACTTCTCTTCGCTATTGATGCTTATAAAGCATTCGATAGGGTACATTGGCCATACCTATCACACTCATTAGAGCATTTTTGGTTTGGAGAAACATTTCGCTGCGGGGTCTTGTGTGAATACAACTCCCCCCAAGCTTCAGTAAGGGTGAACGGGATATCGTCCAACCCCTTTTGAACACACAGGGAAACCAGACAGGTATACCCACATTCAACACTCCTGTTTGCCATTTATGTTTAACTCTTGGCACAGCGTATTTGGACCGACCAAGCTATTACGAGTTGCGTTGCAGATACACATACAATCAGCTTATAACCGGACAACGTGATAGTGGCCCTGACAGAGCCACTTAAACGTGTTTCCCTTCCCTATTAACCGAGCTGCAAAGCTTTGGGACGGTCTCCTGGTTTAAGGTTAACCTTAAGAAATCACAGGTGCTTAACCTTACCGTTCCCTTCGCGCATCAGAGCAGCGTAGTCAGTACCCAGTGGTGTGGGCGGAGTCATCAATCCCTTACTTAGGTCAGCTCACCCCCTCAGCTTCCAGCACGGCAGAGATCAACTATTGAGGGCTTATTTGGCAGCTTCGAATAGAGCTATCTAATTGGCACAAACTGCTACTTTCTTGGATGGTGCTTTGGAAAACAAGGGTCCTAAGCTTAAATTGATGAAGATAAAGAATAAAATATAGGCCATAATAGGAAGCTATATTCATCCTCTGTCCAGCCGGACAGGGTATTTATTTTCGACACAATGAAAAGACAATTATATGAATAGTTCATAGGCACAGTCCTGTACCTTACTCAGAAAAGACAAACAACATATAGGGGGAAGAAATTCCACAGTCAACAAGGAGCAATACTGGCCACTTTTAGATCAGTATTCAATTAAAGTTTTTGCCAGTCAGTACTAAACACAACTAAAATATAACACAATGGTTAGGTTGTGGAAGCACTATTCAAAGTCGACGTTTCGATCCCTTTATGCTCCAATTACATGGGATCATCATCAGGACAACAATTGACAAACATTTGCCTGCCTATAATTATTAAACAACCGCCTGTTATGGAGGAAGAAAAGGGGGAAGAAGAAGAAAGTCATAGCCGAAGGCTAAATTAGAACGTGTACTTTCAACATATCTGTTAGAAGCGGCTGTCTCTAGTTGGCAGAGGTATACACTTCTGACAAATAGGGACACACCTTTTCTAGTCAGGGCAAGGGGATCACACACTTAGATAACCCCTGCTCACCCCCTTGGTAGCTTGGCAAAGCAGACAGGCTTATCTCAGAGGTGGGATTGTTATTCAAGAAACAGAAGCCTATAAGGCTGAAATCATGCGCCAATTAAATAATCCGGACCATTACCTTAGACTTCCAGGGAATCCCACCAAGCAACTCCAAGAGACCATTATGCAACTAACATCCCAAGCTTGCAAAGAAGGCTTTCTAAGTAAAAAAGAATACAACTTTCTCAACATCAAATCCCCCAGACTGCCAGTTATATACACACTACCCAAAATTCACAAAAATTTATCGAACCCACCTGGCCGACCCATTGTTTCCGCGTGCGGCTCAGTTCTGGAACCCCTATGTTCCTATGTCGATTTTTTCATCAAAGAGTTTGTTCCCACCACGGCATGCTATGTGCGAGATAGCATGGCAATGATCAATCTGGTGGAACATCTCGAATTTGATCCCCTTCATGAGACACTTTGTACATTAGATGTGGAGTCATTGTACACAAACATTCCACAAACCACAGCATTACTGGTCATTCAGAAAATCCTTGATACCCGCCCACGCCCGCACAGGGTGCCCACACTGTTTATCCTCCAACTACTGGAATTGTGTTTAACGAGAAATTTCTTTTTCTTCGATAACGCATATTTCCAACAGATCAAGGGGACATCTATGGGGGCTATTTTTGCCCCCAACCTGGCCATATTGTTTATGGACCAATTAGAAGTGGGTTCAATACTAACACCGTCTAACCCCTTCTTTACAGGCATTAAAATATGAAGGCGGTATATAGACGATATTTTCTTGATTTGGAATCAGACCATTGAAACACTAACCAGTTTTCTGCACTGGCTTAATAACAACTGCTGTGGGCTCACATTTACTCTAAGCCATGACAAATTATCCATACCATTCCTGGACCTCACCATCTACCACTCAGAGGGTGAACTCCTTACTAAACTCTTCAGGAAACCAACAGAGCGTGATACGCTCCTATACTATAAAAGCAACCACCCTAGGGCTTTGAGGGACTCCCTACCGTACTCGCAGTTCCTCAGGATCAGACGAAACTGCTCCTGCAAAGCTGACTATTTCAGAGAAGCTGCATTTCTCTCGAATAAACTAAAAGATCGGGGCTACCCAAAGAAAATAGTCAAGCGAGCCCTTAAACGAGCATGGTATTGCCCACGAGAGGTTTTATTGACGCCAAAGGAAAAAGATCAGAAAGAAAGGATAGCCTGCGTCACAACTTTCTCACCGGTCTCTAACCAAATCAGAAGGTCAATTATCAAACATTGGCCCATAGTAAATGCAGGATCAGTCCATATTGATAAACCTCTCTTCGCATTCCGCAAGAGTAAGAACTTAAAAGACCACCTTGTGAGAGCAGCATTATACCCACTACACCGCAGGGAGCCACACTTGATGCAGTTTGGGGACTACCACCATTGATAGGCCATGCAAAATGTGGGTACTGTAATGTTTGTGATTTCACGGTGGAGGGAATTTAATTCACTCACAATGACACCACCTTTGAGAGACGCTCATTTTCTAATTGTAATACTTCAAATGTGATTTATGCTATACAATGTCCCTGTCCAAAATTGTATATTGGCCAGACCACACAAAAGGCTAAGACACGCATTGGCCAGCACAGGAGCCGTGTAAGATGTAAGACGACCAATGCTCCTTTAGTGGACCATTTCGAAGAAGTGGGGCATACCGAAAATGACATAAAATGGACAATACTGAAAGTGATCAAGCTGCCAGCGAGAGGAGGAGACATGGCCCAAATATTGAACCGAGAGGAGCTAAAGACAATGATCCAATTCGACACGATAAGGACTGGCCTTAATCGAGCAGAAGATTGGACCACCCTACTATAAACTCTATTGTGTTCTGCCCTGGATCCAAGCAGACAAACAGACTTTTTATCGATTGAAAATATGGTGCACCGCATCATATTATCCCTCAATCAAGTATCTGACTCCCTGGCGGTACCCAGGTTGAAAACAAATTTCCCTTTCCTTTTTTGAAAAATGTGCATGTTTTATATAATCCTCGAAATCAGTGTAAATAATGTCACAGATTGCACTCTCACAACCCCCCAGCGAGAACCTTTTCAAATATCACCTCGATTCACCAAATTCACTAGGGCACTATTTATAACATCGATCCCTCCCCAAAAACCCATTCCAAAATGGCCGCCACCAAGGTAGAATCATAGCTCCACCATGGCTGCCGAGTATTGGCCTCTTTCTACTTCCATCAACATGCTGCCTCAAGTAACCTGAAGGCAACACCCTACCAGGCTGCATTCACAGCAGCGGACCGATAGGGTATCGTTCCTTCGTCCACCAGAAACCCCAACTTTAATGGAGACATCGTAATTTGAAGGTAAACAATTTATACTTGAAACCAAGCAGCACCGTAGAAAATAAGCGGCTTAACGAAGCTTAACTTCATAGCCCATCGCTTACTCCGCTATCGCCTTCCTTCGACAGGTGCAGCTTTTATTTAAAAGAAACCCCGCAGGCGGACCGATAGGATATAGTTCCTGCGCCCACCAGAAACCCCAACTTTAATGGAGACATCGTAATTTGAAGGTAAACAAATTATACTTGAAACCAACCAGGACTGAAGAAAATAAGCGGCTTAACGAAGCTTAACTTCATAGCCCATCGCTTACTCCGCTATCGCCTTCCCCCGACAGGTGCAGCTTTTATTTAAAAGAAACCCCGCATTCGGCACGAAGATATAGGACCGTGTTCCTCTCGGCCCCTGAACCCCTTCCTTTCCGTGGCCAGTGCGTCACGCCGGTAAGAGAAAAAACCGCGTAAAGAATGCCTTAATCCCTAAACGGGCAACGCTTGCCATTCTTATGACCAAATTTCCTCTAATATCCCCAAACCTAGATGCAGCGTCCTCACCACGGAAGACCTGCATCGTAACCAGATCCTTAGAACGGCAAGGTACTAATTAACTGTCCTTCCTAGCATGCCACACAGAAACCCCCGGCAAGTTGTAACCCTCTTCTAATGAGCGTTAATTATTTAATCCCCCAGGCAGAACCTCCAACCCGAGGGTTCTGAAAACCGTGTTGGTAACCATATGCTCTTACTATTGAAAGACAACGATCGGTTAAACCCTCCGCGCACGAGTAAGTTTAAAGCTCCAACTTCACCTAGGACACTGTATGAATGGACACACATGGCTGTTCACTGTTTGAATTTCCGTCACAAATAAATTAAACTAAATGCAAGAAATTGATCGAACACCTTGACACAAACACACTCGGTTATGAAAGGCCCTTGAACCTTCACGTTATGTTAATACACCAATTATTACACGTTAAGCCGATTCCGAATAACTGTGAGATGTACAAAGTAGCTGGACTGTTTGATTTGTTGAAAGTACACGTTCTAATTTAGCCTTCGGCTATGACTTTCTTCTTCTTCCCCTTTTCTTCCTCCATAACAGGCGGTTGTTTAATAATTATAGGCAGGCAAATGTTTGTCAATTGTTGTCCTGATGATGATCCCATGTAATTGGAGCATAAAGGGATCGAAACGTCGACTTTGAATAGTGCTTCCACAACCTAACCATTGTGTTATATTTTAGTTGTGTTTAGTACTGACTGGCAAAAACTTTAATTGAATACTGATCTAAAAGTGGCCAGTATTGCTCCTTGTTGCCTGTGGAATTTCTTCCCCCCTATATGTTGTTTGTCTTTTCTGAGTAAGGTACAGGACTGTGCCTATGAACTATTCATATAATTGTCTTTTCATTGTGTCGAAAATAAATACCCTGTCCGGCTGGACAGAGGATAAATATAGCTTCCTATTATGGCCTATATTTTATTCTTTATCTTCATCAATTTAAGCTTAGGACCCTTGTTTTCCAAAGCATAATTCCCCACGGTCCTCAGCCAACTGTTTGGGTTCCCTTGTTATATTTAAGAAACTTTCTTGGATGGGTCATAAAGTAGCACCTAAAGAGGACGGTGTTGCCTAAGGTGTTCTTGTTCCAAACCCTTCTATTGACTCCCCTGCCCAACACTCTTCGCCAATTGCGAGCTGATATCAACAGATTTGTGTGGGACATAAAAGACCTTGCATGAATTGTCTCTTAAGCTTCCGGTCAAGGAGGTAGAGAGGGAGGATTAGGGGTAGCCAACGTTGTTCAATATTTCCTGACAACACAGCTTGAATATTTGGGGGAGTAGAGTAAGAAGGCATCCAACTGCATGGACCAGGCAGCAGTGGGTATGCACCTGTGGAAAGTGCCATGGCTCTTCTCTGATAACAAAGGCTCCTATAACAGTCTGGGGCATAATGGCGGAGAAGAGGGTGCTGACATCCTTTCCATTCCCAGTATCCCCTATCCTTGCCAACCATGACCTTACTCCTGGCCTTCAGGAGGAGGGGTTCTGACAATGTCAGACCTTGGGTTGTAACTGGGTGGGGCATCTAGTCGGCATATCTGGTATTATCCCGTTTGATATTTGGCAACACGACTATGGTCTGCCTTATTCGGAGCGCCTCTGCTACATGCAGGGCAGACATTGGGTCATGCATCCCGTAATCAACCTGCATGCGCATAGACATTTGACATTTGAAAAATGGATCCTCACAAAGAACGAAGACTGACGTCTAGTCACAGAGCTCTATACACTGCTGGCACATCCATCTCCAATGAAGAAGACCCGGGTAAGATTCTGATTGGAGGAGCTGAATACGAAACTTACACATAATTAATGGGAGCACATCTATAGGGCCTGCCAACGCTCCATACAAAGCATCTGGTTCGGTGACCACAGTTAAGGTGGTTTCCTTCTGGTACTTCTGCTACCGGACACCTGCTAGAATACAGGCATACTGCCGTGAACATGGCAAAGAATGCTGAAGGGACTTGTGGGGATGTTGACACCTTTCTTCTGGCTCCGCTACTGAACCTTGGTCCTGAATTATATTGTCGGAGCGATGTGCAGTGGGGCTCAAGGACCCTGCACAGGACACGGGTGGGGGGATCATCCACCCGACACCCCCTCTGGTCAGGTAAGGAGGACGGGGCATTATTCAGTATACCTATGAGGAAGACGGTAGCGCCTGCATGTACTGCGACCCTGCGAAAGAATGAAGAAGAGTTGGAGCACCTACCTGTCTTGTGTGGTCTTTGTGGGCCGGGGCCAAGCAGGACACAACATTTGACAATGAGGCGTCAATAAGGCTGCACATCATTAAGGGTTGCCAGTCTGTCTGATTTTGTACAGGAATAGTAAAGGAACCATACACACTAAGACAAAATACTAACATTGGCACTCACAGAGGCCACATCACATGCCATGCAGATGGAAAATGGGAGCGCGCGGATGATCGAACAAGCAAATTGCATGGCTGAGAACAGCAGCAGACATGACAAAATACCACCACGGAAGCAGAAAGAAGACATGGCATGCTATCGCTGGAGACTCGAATTCCCATGTGTTGGTGTCTGCCCTTCCATGGGACACATGTGTTGGAAATACAATAGCGAAAACCACTTTGCGAGTGTCTGCATGGCCGGACAGTTCAAAACGGAGCAAGGACGACCTGCCAAACAGCGAACGCCGTAAAGCAGATATGACGGCGCATGGAAACACAAAACCGCAGCCCTTCAGCTGACTCTGATAGCGCAAATGTATGTGAGATCACGGAACGACTATACCTAATGTCAGACATTCCAGCACGAGTTGTCACACCCGAACAGATCCAGCTCAGGGACAAACAACAGATAAAGAAGGCTGCGACGGTAGACATTGGGGTTGGAAGTCTCTCAGCAAAATTTGTACTGGACATTGGTGCAACAGGCAATATCATGTGCATATCAGAATATGAAAAGATGAAACACAAGCCTCCGCTGTCACCGTCCACTGTTGATGTCTTCACATTGGGTGCGATGCAACCAGTGGTGACTGTAGGGAATTTGTAGAGACTCTAACATACAAGGAAATGTCTGTAAAAAAAGAAGTGCATGTCCTACGCAGAGACATACCAGCACCATAACTACTAAGCAAAGGCAACTCTCAGGTGAAGGGTCTCCTAGCCATGACCTATCACATGTCGTAGCATCACAGCTTTCTGAGAGAAAACCCTAAAATACTAAAAGGACTAGGAAAGCAAGAAATGCAGGTAACACTGAACATCAACGAAGCTGGAAAGCCAGTGGCTCAACATCACAGAAGAATGCCCGTGCAATTACAACCGCTGGCGGAAGAAGACTTAAAGAGACTCAATTGACACAAGACATCAGAGAGCCGATGGATGGACCAACTTCATGGGTATCTCCAAAACTGGTGGTACCAAAGAAAAACACAACAAAAATACGCATCTGTGTTGACATGCACATATCAAACACTGCAATTGAAAGAGAATAGCACCCAGGCCCTCATTTGAACGATATGATCAGAAAAGAGCATAACGCTGCTGATTACATGTCACAGCATCCCCTACCATGTGCAATAGAGACCACGTTCATGGCTGAGGAGTACCTGAATTTTGTGCAGCGACAAAACACAACTGCCTCAATAACAATCGAACTGGTGCAAGAAACAATCGATGATGCCTTGCTGCAAGCAGTCAAAAGCACAACTCAGCAACAGAGGTGGAGACATGTAAACAACAACAGTCGAACAAATGAAGGAGTGAGAAGAAATGCTGGCATTCAAACAAAAACAAGAGGAAAAGAATAAGTAATTCTACTTCAAGGAACGAGGATAGTGATACCAAAAACAACACGGTGGCCGATCATAAGCCTGTCACATGAGTCTTGTTAGAAATGGGATCTCTGGTTGGCTAAGGCTTGCGCCAAAGCCAGGCAGAGAGCACCACTCTAGTCAGGGCAAGGGAGTTACATGCCAAAGATAACCCCTTCTCACCCCCTTGGTAGCTTGGCACGAGCAGTCAATCTTATCCCAGAGGCAATGTGTAAAGCGTTTGCGCAACACACACACTAGGCACACCACAAAAAGGAACTCCACACAAGGTTATATATAAAAATAGCCTTTGTATTACCATAAACACATTAGATCATAATCACACATATATACTGTGCCAACTGGCACTGAGCAGTATTTACAGGGGATCATTTACACATGACAGGGCCACGTGGGCCACTGTCAGGATCAGCACTTAGTAGAAATAATAGATGTAGAACATAGAATAACTGGAGCACAACCAGTAACCACTGGTAAAAGGTAGGAACACACTATGCAATACTAATCACCATAAGCATAGGTCACGCAGTGAAACATGAAATTACTAGTATAAACCATAATGCAAAACACCCTCCTAATCATAAAACACATTTAGAGGTATAGAACAGGCATAAAGGCATTGTGCATTAGACATCACATTTAGGCATAAACAGTGTACCCCAAGCGAGGGCCCAACACATGAAGACTGTCCCCAGGCCACCTGGCCTCTCACAGGACGCCAACGCCCTATGTCCAAAATAGTCATGACTGCCATAAGCAACAACGCCAAAGAACAGGCCTAAACGTGGCAGCTGCCCACTACTTGCTGGGCAGCTGTGTAATCACCAAAGAGGGGCAGTGGCACTCCGTGTGCCCTTTTATGCCAACATGCGCCCAACGTTGCAGCTGCCTGTGCTCTTGCAGGGCAGCTGGGATCAGGGGAAAACGGGCCCTGGCACGACTGGGCCTTCCGGTCCTCACTGGGTCTGAACAAGAACTAGCCCGCAAGTGTTGAAGTTGACCACTATCCAGCAGGGCAACTGAGCCGAGGCCCGGGCAGCCCTGGACCCCCACGGGGGCCCTAACACAGCTGGCCCTCACAGAACGAAAAGAACGGGCACAGCTGTGCCAGTGAGCCCCACTCGTGGGACTTTCGGGGGACTCTCAAATTGCAGGAGGAAAGGGGGTCTCCCAACGTTGGAGCACAACGGCGGACCCGCTCAGGAGGTAGGCAGGGTCACTCTGCTCTACTCGGCAACAATCCTGCACTCACGGAGCCCCCCCAGCCCGTTTCAACTTCCCGGGCGGCTCTCGGGGACTCCGCTCCTTTTTTCGCCGGTCTGCAGCAGCCTCTTTACTCCGCTGCTTGGATCGCCGGGAGCAGGCTTGACGGCATACGGGAGGAGCGCTGAGGCCGATACGTCCAGCACCTCCACGCTCCGAGTGGTTTCTGCCGGTCGAGCCCCTCTGTTGCCAGATAAAGCCCGCGGTTGGAACCAATCCCAGCGCGGTGGGCGCCTGATGTCAGCGGAGCTGCGAGGCTACAAGGGGTGAGACTCCCGGGTCAGCGGTGGTGATGCGGGGTAGGCTCCTGTTTAAATACAATTCCCTGGCGGGGTGGGTACAAGCTAGGGGTATGAGAATAGCACAAAGTCCCTGGCAGGGTGGGCACCTGCTAGGGATATCAAAAGCGCAAAGTCCTCGGCGGGGTGTGCACCCGCTAGGGGGATAACCACGGCACACAATGCGGGGTAGGCACCCGCTATGGAGACACCGATGCGGGGTGTGCTCCCGCTCGGTTTTTCAGTTGAGAGATGCAGGGTGGCACCTGCTTGAGGACAACAAAGCCCAATCCAGCAGGGCAGAGACAGAGCGCTCACCAGGGCACAAATCCAGCGCTCTGTCCAGGAACAAACAAAGCTCTCCTTTTCCCCACTGCAGAAAGTAAAGCGCTCCCAGGTGCTAAAGTCCAAGAAAACGTTTTTGAATGAAGGGGGGGGGGCAGAGGCTAGGCCCAGGGGCCAGATCACAGGGCCCTCCAGCAGGGAGGCAGTCCCTAGTGGTGGTTCCTCCTGGCGCCCAGCAGCAGCAGCAAGCCCCCAAAGTCAGGAACAAGAGAGCATTTTCATGGGGTCACATCCCCTTCTTATACACACATTTTCCTTTGTCACAACCTGTAGGGCAAGGGGAGAACCAGTTACAACTGGTTCTGGAGCACTTAGTTTTGCTCAGCCCCTCTCCCTATTCACAGGACAGGCTAGGGACATCAGACGCACCACAGGAGGTGGAGCCAGCATTGTGTAGGGAAGGCACAGCCCTATTCAGGTCCCAGGTGCAACTCCTCCCTCCCATCTACATGCAGCTCTCCCTATTCACCACCGGGCAGACCCATCCTGGCTCCTGGAGCCAGGCACACCAGCCAGCCCCTGTCACTCACAAGCCAGACAGGCAATTCACATTCACTGCACACAGAAATGCCAATTTCTAAAAGTGGCACTTCTCCACTAGACACAATAAATCTGCGCACACCATTGCGCAACATTTATTGTCACGAGTTTGCACATACCAAATTCGCCCCTGCACTCCTCTCACACCAGAAATTACCATGGACACACATAACCCCCATGCATTCCTATGGGAGGGCAGGCCAATCTCACCACACGCACTCAGACTGCGCACGCATTTTACACTGGGACACAGTGCTAAAGTGCGCAGAAGCCAAAAACAAGTAGCATCAAGTCACATTTAAAAGCAAAAAGTTTAGGGGTGAACCTGCCAAAAGGGCCAAGTCCAAAACAACCCCCTAACAGCCAAAACGCAGGGCAGACCAATCAGCACTGTGATGGGCTTCCCTGCTTTGGGCGATAGAACACGGATGAGGGCCCGCAACTGCAGGGACACCCTCCTGTTCGATGCCACGGTGAACCCATGTGGTTCCTTCTGAAAAAGCTGTCCGGAACAACTGGGCTACCGCACTGGTACTCCCCAGCTGTCCATGGCCAGGACCAGGTCCTAGGCCACCCAGATGCCACTGGTCCTTGCTCATTCCCAGAGTGGGGGGTAGTAACCACTGGCACATAGTAGCCATTCTCCACTCTTCCCCTCCGCAGGACAGTTCTAGACTGTCACTGATCCTCCAGCCTAGGGTCTGCACCCTCAGGCTGACCAGAAGTCACGGGTGAGGCTCTCCTCCCCCTACCTCTCCTTCTAGGGCCCCGCCCTCTCCTCCTCTGAGAGGTACCCGTAGAACACCACTCTCCCACCAGTTCAGGACCTCTCTCCCATAACTGGTCTCCCAACCTAGGGTTAAACCCCTCTGGTGGCACCGGGGTCAGAGGCGAGGACTCCCTCCCTCTGCACCCCCTTCCAGAGTTCTGCACCCTCCCAACTGGAGTGGTACCCCTGAAAGATGAACCGGTCAGGGCACTGGTTACAGACGTCCTTCCCTCCAGGTCAGGCAGATCCTGAACCTGGCTTCCCACCCTTGGGTCTAAACCCTTTGGCGGAGTACTTGCCTGGCACTCCAGGACTTCTGGGGATTCACACACTATCCCCTCGAGGGTAACACATGACTCCTATGTAGTGTGACTGTCTTTCTGGTGCAGATCTCCCGTCCCCTGTCCACCTGACAGTGCGCAAAGATCCCCCAGAACAGAAGTGGTGTCACAAGGGTCACTCCAAGGGAACTCAGCCCAACTGGCTGGTCCCTGACCCACTGGTTTTTCCACTGGAAACACATCCCCCATTCACCCTCACTTCGGACTTCTGTGCCCTCCCAACTGGAGTGGCACTGCCAGACACTAGATTCCCTGGAGATCTATTTACAGACGCTCCAGGTTGCCTAGATACTGGGAGATCCTCCTCAAATGGACTAACAGGACAGCCTAGGCCCCCAACCTGATGTCCCCTGAAGAAACCTTCCAGGTTCTGAGACTGGGTTTCGGGCACCTGGGAACACTCAGTCCCACACTCACTCCCACTCCACTGAGACACGACGTGAGCCCCTACACCCCTCTCGATACACTGGGACCTAGCCGGGCTATTCTGAACCTTTTCCACCACTCTGTGCTGGAAGATACCTCAACCACTACTTTTGGGATCACTCCCCAATGCCTCTTCAGAACCTCGGTCTCTGTCCCAGAGGTCCGCTTCTTCTGCAAGGACCCATGGGTTATCGAACCCACACTCCAACAGGTGTTGGCGCAACCCCTCAAAACAGCAACTGAGCAGCTGCTCTTTGATGACCAGGTTCAACAGTCCTTCATAATCCTGTTCCGTGTTAACCCTTATCCCATCAACCAGTGCATCATTACATTCATCCGCAAACTCCCCCCAAGACTGGTGAGACAGTTTCCTACTACCCCTGAACTTCAACCTGTACTCCTCTTCTTGGGAACAAGGTACCATACTCTGGGAACTGGGAATGGGACTTCCTGCAGTGGACTCTAAATTGCTGCCACCACTGGACCCCACCCTCACTGGGGAATCCAGAAAACCATAACTTCGCTCAGGGGATAATGAACCCTCCAGACCTAATTTCTCTCTAGGGAAGGTCCTCCCAGCCTCTGCCATCTTCTCCAGCTTCTGCTCTTCAAGGCCCAACGCCTTAAGACTCAACTCCTGAGCCAATAATGCCCTTTTCTCCTCTAAGGCTAACGTCCTATGCTCCAACTCCAATGTCTGAGCTTCAATATGCTCATAGCTCTCCTTCTGGAGTTTCTCTAAAGCCAGCTGATACTCCCTTTTTTCCCTCCTATCTATGAAATGAAATGAAATGAAATGATTACGCCCTTGTATAGCGCACGACTACCCGTAGGCATCTCGGCGCTTGTACGAATACCGCCGAGGAACCCTTCCTGGCCTTTCCCTGTGAGGAGCCCACTCCTGGGCACCCCCAAGGTGAAGTCAGGCATCCTCAGCGTTGTTGGGGCCGTTGTAGAGATTAAGCAAGCTATTGCCCAGAGGTGCAGAGTGGGACTCATGATTAGAATAGGCACCGAAGCGAGAATTATCAGGTCCGAGGAAATTGAGCCCGAGACCCGCTGAGGCGGGAATTGAACCCTGGTCCCGGCCAGACTACTGCATCAGGGTCTTCCGCTCTAACCATTGAGCCACACTTCTCTACTAACTTCTCTACCCACTCTACACTTCTCTACCCACTCCTCTGGGAACAGGGAAAGGGATGGGGTGCTGCCCCCGACACTGGACCCAGCAAGGGACTCCCTATCTATGGGGTCCTCACTATCTACAGGCGTCCATGTCCTGTCATTTTCTTCCTCCTCTTCGGACTCTTCAGGGCTCCTCTCTGACCCACCACCATCTCGGCGTGCGGCCCGGGCCCTCTTCTCCTCACTGCGCTCACGCTCCCAGACAACCTTTTGCCATTGAATTAGGTTATCCCTAAGCTTGGACTGGGTGTCTGACCCACTCACTGCTATGTCTCTCTCTTCACAGAACTCTACCAACTCATACATACTGTATCTAAACAGACCACAGAAATTGAAAGCAGACTCCATCTTGGCAGGATGCTCAGAGACACGTGCAACATAGGGGACCTAACTGTTTGAGCTGAAGCAAGAGTACACAATCTAAAAATTACACTCCTATGAGAAACAATAAAATAAAACTCAAAAACAATAATCCCCAAACACGTGATTATCTAAATGCAGAGTTCGTAGTGCAACCAGTTGTCACTGTGGTATTGCACAAACACAAGTCCTAATCCTCACTGCTGACAACCAATGTTAGAAATGGGATCTCTGGTTGGCTAAGGCTTGCGCCAAAGCCAGGCAGAGACCACCACTCTAGTCAGGGCAAGGGAGTTACACGCCAAAGATAACCCCTGCTCACCCCCTTGGTAGCTTTGCACGAGCAGTCAGGCTTAACCCGTAGGCAGTGTGGGCTTTACACATTGCCTCCGGGATAAGCCTGACTGCTCGTGCCAAGCTACCAAGGAAGTGAGCAGGGGTTATCTTTGGCGTGTAACTCTCTTGCGCTGACTAGAGTGGTGGCCTCTGCCTGGCTTTGGTGCAAGCCTTAGCCAACCAGAGATCCCATTTCTAACAAGTCTCATAGGGGCATAGTGGCAACAAACAAAATGCTAAGGGAAAAGGTATGGTTCCCGGGACTTGTTCGTTTGGTGGAAGGCATGATCATGAATTGTCACTTATGCCAGATAACGGGAAGACCAGCAAAGCAAGAACAACTACGAATGTCTGACCTCCACGTGAGGTATGGACGACGATGGCCGCTGACTTCTATGGGCCGCTGGACACCGGAGGCTACTTACTAGTAGTCATCGACCAATACTCCTGGTTCTCCATAATACTATAAGTGTCCTCAACACCAGCAATGGCCACCCTACCAATACTAGATGACATTCTTGCAGCATGGGACGTCCCGTAGACACAGAAGACAGACAATTGACCACCATTTTCAGGAGAAGAATGTTCGAGGCATGTGGGCTGCTGAATTCATATCTTAGCATAGATCGCCGCCTAGTGTTGTTGGGTCCGGATGTTTACACCTTGTTGTCTTGGAAGAGTCTTCGAAGTATCACGAGATAGGTGACTCTTCCCCTGCACTACAGTGCGCATGGGCATCTTCTCCGTCCTCAGATTGTTTTTCTCCGCCATTTGGTTCGGATGCACTTCGACAACTCCAACTTCGGGATCGAAAGTTTCCTAATTTCTAAGGCCAAAAACCTCATAATTTTGACGGTATTGTTTCAGCTCGGTATCCCTCGACTCGACAACTCTTTCCATCCATCTCTGGTAGTCAACGCGGGCCGTTGGGCCTTTGCGACACCACGTGGGCCTACCGCCGATGGAAAGAACCCCATTTAAAATATGCCCACAATGTTGATCCAAGTTTCCACATAGCGACAAGCATACAGTATGCAACAAGTGCCTGTCTCCGGAGCACAACGAGGAAGATTGTCCAGCTTGTGCTCAGTTCCGGTCGAAGAAAACTATCCGGAAACGAAGAGCTGCTCGACAAGAGATGGAGCGACAGGCCCCTGAACCGGAAAACATTTTTGACGACGAACATGAACTTCCAGAGGCAGCGGACTCCAACCTAGAGCTAGTCACTGTAGAAGACCAGTCGGACTCCGATGAAGACCTCCCTCCGGGGCAAACCATGAGTACTAAAGCGCCTACCCTGCCTTCACCTCCAGACAAGGCTGCGGTCACAGCATCGCCAAAAGGCCTTAGCCGCAACCGAAACACAGCTTCAGAAGCCCCGCCTTCCGGCTCGGCTCCGAAGACCATTACCAAGCCTTCCGGTACCCCGGGACCGAGCAAGACCCTTTCCAAAAAGGCCATAGACTCAAAGACTGTTCCACAGCCTAAAACGGGCCACAGCACTAGAAAAGACGTTGATCCGAAAAACACCGGCCACCCACAAAAGGTCGTTGATCCGAAAAAGACTGTCGACCGAAAAAGGGCGTAGATCCAAGGCAAACGGTCGACCCAAACAAGGGCGTCGATCCAAAAAAGACCGTCGACCAAAAAAAGGTAATCGAGCCGACAAAAGTAATCGACCCGAAAAAGGTTGTCGATCCGAACACTGCCTCCGACCCGAAAAAGACCGTCGAACCGAAAAAGTCAGACGAACCGAAGAAAGTCGTCGACCCGAAAAAACACATCTAGCCGAAAAAGGCTGTCGACCCGAAAAAGACCGTCGAACATAAGAAGGTGGTCGAGTCCAACAAGGCCGTCGAGCCGAAAACAGCTGTCGAGCGGACAAGAGACGTCGAGCCGAAAAAAGCTCAAGATAAAAATAAAAACAAACAAGCGATCGATCCAAAAACATCGGCACCGAAGCCACGGACAGTGGAAGAAGAACTTTTCATCCTGATCCAGTGAACCCAGCCCAAAATAGACTGCAAATAGACCCTAATACAGGACATATAATACAATAAGAACAAGAGAAGACTGGACACTGAGGCTCCTTCTCCTGTTCCCCCCTAAGAAAAGGACTTTGGGACATCCCCTTCTAGACCTTTTACACCTCCTCCTTTCACTCCTGACATGCCTTATGTTCCATATTCTCCTACACCCCCGCATTATGATGAGGAAGAGGACATGGGTGAAGACCCTCATCAAGACTTTATAGACCCTGATGATCAGGGAAACCAAGATCACACATGGGAAGATCAAAATGACCCTCATGACCCATAGGATACACAACCCATACCAGATCCCTCCACATATCCCACTAAGCCATCCCCTACTGACGACACGGTTGCTTTTAACCAGCTACTTGACAGAGCAGCTCAGTATCATGGTGTAACCATGCACACTGACCCTATAGAGGAGGATTTCCTATTTAATACCTTCCCAACATCAGAGAAGAGTATACGCACACTCCCTATGCTAAAGGGAGTACTTAAGCACGCACCCAACATCTTTAAAGACCCAGCCAGAGCGCGTGTCCTCAATCCAAGAATTGAAAAGAAATATAAACCAGTTCCTACAGACCCCTCTTATATCAAGTCTCAGTTACCACTAGACTCTCTTGTTGTTTCTAACGCCAGAAAACGGGCGAATTCTCAAACAACAGGTGATGCCCCCCCTCCTGACAAAGAGTCAAAAATCTTAGACGTCTCAGGTTAGAGAGTGGCCTTTCAGGCAGCAAATACCTGGAGAATCGCCAATACATAAGCTCTTCTAGCACGCTATGGCAGAGCACACTATGATGAACTGGAGGGATTATTACAACACCTACCAGAACCTAATAAGGCAAAAGCTAACAACCTAATTCAAGAAGGGAAATTCATCACTAACGCATCTATAAAATGCGCCCTTGATGCGGCCGATACAGCCGCTCGCTCTGTCAACACTAGTGTGTTGCTACGCCGGCATGCCTGGCTCCGCATCTCAGGTTTTAAAAATGAAGTCTACCATACTTAATCAACCCATTAACCAGGATTTCTTATTCGGCCCAGCAGTTGATACCATCTTGGAAAAGATGAAGAAAGATACTGACACCGCAAAGTCCATGTGTGCACTTCAATTCCAACAGTCTAGGGGCTCCTTTCGCCACTCCTCCTTTCGAGGCTCAGGCAGAGGCAACACATCATAAACCTCTTCATCATATAAAACAAATACCCAAGGCACCTTTAATAAAGGCTCCAACAGAGGAAGCTATAGAGGAAATAATAACAAAGGCAGAAGACGTGGTAATAATAACACCAGAGCCTCCGCCACCAACAAACAGTGACTTGTTCACACTCCCTCCAGACCACTTAACACCAGTCGGAGGCAGAATAACACAATTCCTACCAGTCTGGAATGACATTACCACAGACAGGTTGGTGAGACAAATTATCCAGTATGGTTACTGCCTGGAACTCACTTCTACTCCACCCAACATACCACCCAAACACCGTCCAATGTCAAAAGAACACATCATGCTGTTACAACAAGAGGTGCTGTCCGTGCTAGAAAAGAGAGCCATAGAGCCAGTCCCTTTTGAACACCAGGGCACAGGGGTATACTCTCTATACTTCCTTTTTCCCAAAAAAGCCGGGTCCCTCAGACCAATATTGGACCTCAGACCTCTGAACCAATATATACTTTCAGAGCATTTCCATATGATCACTCTACAACAAGTACTCCCGCTACTCCAGCAAGGCGACTTCCTCGCTACATTAGACCTCAAGGATGCATACTTTCACATATCTATACATCCAGCTCACAGGAAATACCTCAGGTTCACAATAGAGGGTCACCACTACCAACTCAAAGTTCTTCCCTTCGGGGTAACTACAGCACCAAGGGTTTTTACAATGCCTAGCAGTAGTAGCAGCACACCTCAGAAGGCAACACATCCATGTGTTCCCCTACCTGAATGATTGGCTCATAAAAGCAAACTCATACGTACAGTGTGCAAACCATACGTCTCAGACAATCCAGCTTCTGCACAGTCTAGGATTTTCCATAAATTACCCAAAATCACATCTGCAGCTCTCCCACATACAACAATATCTGGGAACAACAATAGATACCTCAGTGGTGAAGGCATATCCAAATCCAGCCAGGATATCCAACATACAGTCTCTCATTCAAACATTTCAGCCACAACACTCCCTGCCAGCTCGAGTGTTCATGCAGCTTATAGGCATGATGGCCTCCTGCATATTCATTGTCCCTCATGCCCGACTTCAAATGCGTCCATTGCAGGAATGCCTAGCACAACAGTGGAACCAAGCTCAAGGACAACTAAAAGACCTAGTGTTGGTAGACAGTCGCACTTACAACTCTCTGCAGTAGTGGAACCCACAAAACCTTTCCAAAGGGCGACTGTTCCAAGAGCCAGTTCCACAAGTAGTATTAACTGCAGACGCATCACTGACAGGTTGGGAAGCCCACTTCCTTCAATACACAGTCCAAGGACTCTGGACAGTCAAACAAAAGACATTGCATATAAATCACTTAGAGTTACTAGCAGTATTTCTAGCAATGAAAGCCTTCCAGAAATACTTGTACAACAAGGCTGTTTTAATCCGGACGGACAACATGACAGCCATGTACTACATTCAAAAACAGGGAGGGACGCACTCTGCACAGCTGTCTCACCTAGCGCAGAGCATATGGAAGTGGGCAATTCCAAAAAACATCTTTCTCCTGGCAGAACACCTCCCAGGAATAGACAATCAGATTGCAGATCTACTGAGCCGACACAGCCAACAAATACACGAATGGGAGATTAACCTTCAAGTTCTCCAACCATTCTTCCAAAAATGGGGGCAACCAGAGATAGATCTGTTTGCCACAAAAGAAAACTCAAAATGCCAGTCCTTTGCCGCCAGGTTCCCACACCCGTTGTCACAGGGCAAAGCGATATGGATGAACTGGTCATGCAGATTTGCGTACGCTTTTACGCCAACCCCACTGATTCCATTAGTGGCACGCAAACTAAAACAACAGTCACTCACAATGATCCTGGTTGCTCCCACATGGGCAAGACAGCCATGGTACACAACGCTCCTAGAACTATCAGTAGTCCCGCACCAAAGACTACGCCTGTCGCCACAATTGCTAACACAGAACCATGGCGAAATCAGGCACCCAGCTCCCAATCAGATGAACCTAGCGATCTGGCTCCTGAGGTCTTAGAGTTTGGATACCTTAACTTGTCTCCAGACTGCATGAACATTATCAAGGAAGCAAGGCGCCCCACTACTAGGGCATGCTACGCAGCTAAATGGAAAAGATTTGTAATCTATTGCAATAACATCCAAATCAATCCATTAGATGCCTCCATCCAAAACATAATCTGTTACTTGCTACATCTTCAAAGATGTAATCTAGCATACTCATCCATAAGGCTACACCTTGCTGCTATAGCAGCATATCTTCAAAACAGGCAACACGTGTCCCTGTTCAGAATACCACCTATCAAAGCTTTTATGGAAGGACTTAAAAGAATTATCCCTCCAAGGCATCCACCTTCGCCAGTCGGGAACTTAAACGTAGTACTAAGCAGACTCATGGGGGCACCTTTCGAACCTCTCCACTCATGTGAACTACAATTCTTAACATGGAAAGTGGCATTTTTAATTGCCATTACCTCCCTCAGACGAGTGAGTGAGCTACAGGCACTAACCATTAATGAACCCTTCATGCAAATACACCAAAATAAAGTGGTGCTTCGTACTAACCCTAAATTCATGCCAAAAGTTATATCCACTTTCCACATCAATCAGTCCATAGAATTGCCAGTTTTCTTTCAAAACCCGCAGTCAGTAGCTGAAAGAGCCCTACACACACTAGATGCCAAAAGAGCTTTGCTATATTACGTGGACAGAACTAAATCATTCAGAAAAACAAAGCAACTTTTTGTTGCTATTTCTCCACAGCATAAGGGTAATCCCATTTCAAAGACAGGAATAGCCAGATGGATAGTTAAATGCATTCAAATATGCTATCAAAAGGCAAACCGCACTTTAAAACTTCTCCCAAAAGCCCACTCAACGCGCAAAATGGGGGCACCCATGGCTTTCCTAGGAAATATTCCCTAAGAAGACATATGTAGGGCAGCTACATAGTCTACCATACACACCTTCACTAAACACTGCTGTGTTGACGTGCAAGCTAAGCAACAAGCTGCAGTAGGCCAGGCTGTTCTTAAAACTGTTTTTCAAACCACTGCAGCTGGTACAGGCTACCACCGCTAGAGGAGAAACTGCTATACAGTCTATGCTAAGATATGAATTCAGCAGCCCACATGCCTCGAACGGAAAATGCTACTTACCAGTATGCATCTGTTCTTGGCATGTAGGGCTGCTGACATTCATATCGCCCACCCTCCTCCCCGGTGCCTGTCACAGTTGCAGGGTTACCTTCTTAACATACACTTACATGGTCATCTCTTACTTTTCTATACTCCTTCTTTGCCACAATGGCGAAAAACAATCTGAGGATGGAGAAGATGCCCATGCGCACTGTAGTCCAGGGGAGGAGTCACCTATCTCGTGATACTTCGAAGACTCTTCCAAGACAACAAGGTGCAAACATCCGGACCCAACACTAGGCGGCGGTCTATGCTAAGATATGAATGTCAGCAGCCCTACATGCCATGAACAGATGCATACTGGTAAGTAGCATTTTCCTTCGCAGGTTCATGGCGTACCTGAGAATTCATCGCAGAAAAATAACACCTCTGTGGCCACAAGTGAATGGCATGGTAGAAAGGTTCATGGGCAACATTAAAAAGGCCGTCCAATGTGCCAAACGGGCGCAGATCTCAGTGGGCCAAGCACTGTGCCAAATACTGCGAGACTGCCGCAACACCCCTCACAGTTCCACTGAAGATACCCAGCAGAACAAGTGCTAGGGAGAACAAGCAAAACAAGCTTGCCTCAACTGGAACCAAAAGCACCACCTAAACACACCAACTTTGCTAAAAGAGATCAAGAGGCAAAGACGAAGATGGAACAGTACGCTAACACACAGCGTCATGGGACAGCATCTGACTTTAAGCCAGGTGAACTAGTACGCCAATGGCAAACCAGGAGAGTCGGACAGTTCTTTCTCGAGTGAACCACTAACGATAACAATCGTGAAAGGGCCCATGATAACAGCAGCACCAGGACATTACTACGTCACCAAGAATAGTTCATACCTCAACATTGGAAGACGAAGAAGGAGATCCAGCACCAAGAAACAAAGCAAAGACCATAAAAGATGAAGTGGAGGAAGGCGTGTAAGGAGTACCTCACAGCAGCAAAGAACTGGACAGAGCCTGAGTAACCGGGGAGATGCTAATTGAGGAAACTGAAATGTCCCACCCAAAGAGAGTGAGCAGAAGACCAAAAAGGCTCATTGACGAACTATAAAATGGGACAGAAGGTCGCCAACATCAGAGACAGAGAACAATTATCATTGTTTTTTTGTGCTGTGTGTGTGTTTATTTCGTGATTGGATTTTCTTTTTTCTTTCTCTCGCTCTCTTTTGTTCTTCATTCTCTTTCATGGTCTTATTCTTCTTGCTATTTTCATTAGTTTCTTCTCAGCATTTGTTTTTTCCACCAAAGGGGGAGATATTGGAGCGATGTGCAGGGGGGTACTTGGACCCTGCACAAAACACAAGTGGAGGGAACTAGCTACCGGACACCACTTCCGGTCAGGGAAGGGGGACGAGCATTATTCAGCATACCTACGAGGAAGACGGTAGTGTCTGCTGGCACTGCGACACTGTGAAAGAATAAAGAAGAGCTGGAGCACCTAACTGTATTGTGTTGGCTTAGTGGGCTGGAGCAAAGCAGGACATGACAATATTACAACACACTTAGGGTGACCAGACGTCCCAGATTTTCCCGGACAGTCCCGATTTTCAGAGGACTATCCCGGTGTCCCACCACTTTTGTTAATTTTAAATACATGTCCCGGTTTATGGGACGAAGGTCAAGACTTCCTCCACAGCAGAATTTATAGTTACCCCAGTATTGGAACTTTCATAGATTCCCATGCTTTGTATCATTCCCCGTCGTCGGACTGGGAGTCTCAGTAATAAAAAATATCATAGTAGTAGGTACAAAAGAGAAAGGAAAGGCCTAGGCCTCATTCCCTTTTGTAACATATCAGCCTCTTTTTGTAAAAGAGACCAAACTCTAGGCGTCAGCCAATCAGAAGAGCCTCACCCTTAGAACCTTCCTGAAGGAACCTCAGAGCCTCAGATTTTCTACCGCACGTTGTGCTAGGGAGTCTCCATTGAGCTCTGCTCTATTTCTACTCTTTAAAACTCATTTCTACAGATATTTCTTCAGAATTTTCTTCAGGTTTCTTTAGGAAACTCTTTCTTCTTCAAAATGTCGGAGGTTGAGAAGAAGAAAGCCCTTTTCAAACCCTGTTCCACCTGTGGGAAGAAAAGGCTGTTTGTGGAAGACAAACACAAGGATTGCATCTACTGCCTGTATCCAGATCACAAGGCAGAGGACTGTAAGATTTGCCGCACTCTCTCCACCAAGACCTTGAGAGATCGTGCTGGAAGGCTTCTTACATGGTTGCAGAGGCAGAAGGAAAGGAAACATGGAGTTTCCAGTGATGAGGAGGAATCGGCGTCCTGTGCTTCCTCTAGCAGGTCAGTGAAAAGGGGTAGAGGTTCCCCGTCTTCCTCTATTGGGCGCCCCTCTAAGGCTTCAAAGAAGACCCCCAGGGAGTCTGATGGCCGGGGTTCAGGAGGTTCCCCCCACCACAGTGGGTCGGGCAAGGCAGAACTGGTTTCGCCTCCTAAGGGTGAGAAGACTGACCCAGCCTTCAAGAGACCCTCTTCACACTCTTCAGAGAGGAGTTCCAAGTCCTCTACGACGAAGGCTTCGTCGACGGTGGCTCCGTCGACGACGAAAATGAAGCCCAAGCTCCAATTGGTCCCGTCGACGGGCTCGTCGGCGGGAGCGTCGACGGCGAAAGCTTCGTCGTCGTGTAAGAAGAGCTCGACGACTGCAGCGCCGACGGGAAGTATGCCGACGACATCGTCGACGAAGGCGAAGACATCGTCGACGAAGAAACCATCATCGTCGACGACGGTGTCGACGACGGCAGTACCGACGACGACGTCGACGACGGTGTCGACGACGGTCATGTCGTTGACGAGTGCTTCGACGACGACAACAATTTCTACATCGACGGCGGGCTCGTCGTCGGTGGCGTCGACGACGACATCTACTATTCCTATCTCGTCGACGAGGATTTCACCGGCGTCGACGGACCAACCAACGATACTGGCTGCAGAGAGAAGGGTAACAATATCTCTCACAAGGATCACGCCTGAAATGACATCCCCAAGGAGGGTGACCTCATTACCCCCAACGATGTTGCTAGACCAGGAGTACTCTGAGGGAGACGGTCAGGATGGCTTTGATTATGCGAATAGCCCATCTCAGCTTCTCATTAAAAGTCAAGAGACGGACTCAGAGGAGGCATATGAACAAGGGGGAGGTGACTACCCACAAACAGACCACTTAATGGACTGTGAATCACAAGACATGGTTTCAGTCCCGACGTCCTTCCTGCATGACCTGCACAAGATGTTGCAAGACTACAAGTCCAAGGCCGAGCGACCAGCGCCGAGGAGGTCTACTCCGTCAACACCAGTAAAGGACCACTCTTCAATTGTCCCTCCTGTACACCCAGTGCAGACTCCTCCTCAACCACAGCGGCCAGTGCCCCAGGCTGCGTCTGGAACAGCGGATGATCCGGATGGGGATCATGATAATGATACGGATGCGTCATCCGGTGATAATCAGGACTCGGATCAGGAAGGGGATGAATACAATGACTACATCATCCCGGATCCAGCTTCGCCCCACCAGGACCTAGGTGATTCTCCTCCTGCTGACATTGGCAGTTTTCACCAACTGATGGAACGTGCAGCCGGCCGATTTAAGTTGGTATTGCCTGCGGAAACCACAGACTGTTTCTTGTACGATTTTAAAGACACTCACCGCAAGACTACGAGGTCCATTCCGATTGTGGAACATCTATGGAAGGAGGGTTTGAAGACCATGAAAAACCCAGCGACGGTGGTCCCTGTGCTACCGCGCCTTGACAAAAAGTATAAAGCGCCGGAGGATGGACCGACTGCCCTGACAGGTCATCCCAAGCCGGACTCTGTAATCTCACAAGCGGCGCAAAGGAAGTCACGGAACCCTTCTGCTCCCTTGACAGCCCCTCCTGACAAGGATGGACGGCGGCTGGATAACACAGGCAAGAGATTTTCATCCATTGCTAGCCTTCTGGTTCGCGCCGCCAATGCTTTGGCAATATTGGGACGATATGATCGCCAGTTATGGTGCGATATAGCTCCCTATTTGGATCAGCTTACACCAGAAAACGGGCTGGAAGCCAAGAAAACCTTGCAAGAAGGTGAAGCGATCTCCATGGAGATAATAGACTGTGCCATGGACATTGCCACAACGTCCTTTAGAGCTTTGGCAGGAGCGGCAGTATTAAGACGCCAAGGGTGGCTAAAAGCGACTTGGTTTCGGCCAGAAATCCAAAACAAGGTCCTTGATCTACCTTTTGATGGCGAGGCACTCTTCGGCAAATTGATCGACGACACGCTGCAAGACATCAAAAAGGACACGGAGACAGCTAGATCGCTGGGAACACTCCAGTACCGCAAAACTCCTTTTAGGGGCACAAGAGGCAGAGGTGGCACCTACAGAGGCGCATACCAACAACAGCGCTATTCTTCGAACAGCTCTGGGTACCAGCCGAATCGCCAGTCATACCAACAAAGGCAGGGCCAGTCCTCTGGTTATTCACGGCCTTACAACAAAGGCAAGCAAGCGGCCCGTGGACGAGACTCGTCCAAACGCCAATAGCGGCCTTCTGGCTCTGCCTACTGCTCCCTCCTCCGAGAGATCATCAGTTGGAGGCAGGGTGTCAAAATTCCTTCTGAACTGGTCCCAAATTACATCGGACCGTTGGGTGCTCAACATCATCAGACGGGGACATACTTTGGAGTTTACGGAAGTCCCTCCACCCAGACCCCCATCAGCCATCCCTTCAAAACATCTGCATCTCCTGCGGCTAGAGGTACAACAAATGCTCCGCAAAGGAGCGATAGAGCCGGTCCCCTCCAATCAACAGGGCCGCGGTTTCTATTCCAGGTTCTTCCTGGTGAGAAAAACGCAGGAGAAATGGCGTCCCATCCTGGACCTCAGGGAGCTAAATGCCTATCTCATCTCCTTATCCTTCAGGATGGTATCCCTACAGGACGTTTTGAAAATGGTCAACCCGGGGGATTATATGGCCACACTCGATCTGGAGGATGCGTACTTCCATATCCCGATTCACCCAGCGCACAGAAGGTTCCTACGCTTCACAGTAGCCAAGAGCCATTTTCAGTTCAGAGTCTTGCCGTTCGGCCTTCGCTCTGCTCCAAGGATTTTTACGAAGGTGCTGGCACCTGTAGCAGCATTTCTGCGGAAAAACCACTTCCAGGTCTTCCCTTACCTGGACGATTGGTTACTAAAGGCCCCGACCAGAGCATTAGCGCAGGACGCGGTGCAGGCTTGCACCACTCTGTTCCAAAATCTGGGTCTCACCTTGAACATGGAGAAATCCACGCTGCTGCCGTCACGGACAGCGCGGTTCCTGGGAGCGATGTTGGATTCGCGGCTCTCAAAAGCATTTCCTACTCGAGAAAGGGTACAGAAACTGCAAAGATTAGCAGGAAGCCTTCAAAGAAAAAAGTGTCTTTCTGTACGCAGCTACAAGTCGCTGTTGGGGGTGATGTCATCTTGTATACCCCTGATCCCGCACTGCAGGCTCCGGATGGGCCCCCTGCAGGAGCAACTGGACCTCCAGTGGCAGCAAGTGCACGGATCGTTCGACGACAAAGTAATGGTCACTCGAGAGATGAAGGAGGCGGTGCTTTGGTGGTCGAATCCACAGAACCTATGCCAAGGTCTATCCTTCGCAAGCGTTCCATCACCTCACATACTGACGACGGATGCGTCATTGGAGGGATGGGGAGCAGTGATGGAGGACCTGCAGGTCAGCGGCCATTGGTCTCCAAGCGACCAAAAGCTACACATCAACCTGTTGGAGCTGAGAGCGATCAGGCTAGCCCTTCAAGCCTTTCTTCCGCGTCTCCAGGGTTCACAGGTGCTATTCAGGACGGACAACACCACGGCTATGCATTATGTGAACAAGGAAGGAGGGACGAGGTCACTCCCCTTGTCGCGAGAGGCTCAACAGATTCTGGAATGGACCATTCTTCACGGAATTTCTCTAAAGGCGGAGCACTTACCAGGAGTGCTCAACGAGGGAGCCGACAGGCTGAGCAGGCTCGCCTCAGTCAGTCACGAGTGGGAGCTGAAACAACAAGTAATAGATCTACTCTTTCAAAAATGGGGCACACCAGAGGTGGACCTTTTTGCAACGCCGACCAACAAAAAGTGCATAGCCTACGCCAGCAGGTTCCATCACCAAGGCTCATTGGGCAATGCCCTATCGATAGCCTGGACGGGGAGGTTTCTCTATGCATTTCCACCGATTCCCCTGCTTCCTCGTCTCCTCAGGAAAATGAGGACGGAACCATGCAAGCTCATCCTTATAGCCCCGGCATGGCCAAGACAATTCTGGTACACCGAGCTCCATCTGCTATCGCTAGTACCTCCGATAAGGCTGGAAGATGTTCTGGATCTCCTGGCAATGTCCGAAGGACAAGTTTGGCATCCAGACCCAAGATCGTTGCACCTGACTGCATGGCTCCTGACCAGCGAGAATACATGAATGTTCCTCTTTCCAATGAGGTCAAAGACATCCTCTCTCAGGCAAGGGCTCCGTCCACAAACAAAACATACAGACTGAAGTGGAAAAGATTCTGTATCTGGTGCAAAGAAGAAAAGATTGATCCTTTCACGTCAAAACCTCATCAGCTCCTACCTTACCTACTCTCGCTAGCTAAGTCTAATCTGTCCCATTCTACTATCAAGGTTCATTTAGCGGCAATTTCGAGATTCAGAAGATCTGATTCTGGTCCTTCGTTGTGGTCTGCAAGAATTGTCAAACAATTCCTCAAAGGCCTGTTCAGGATCTATCCGCCAGTGCGATCTCCTCCTCCAACATGGCATCTAAACTTAGTCCTGGCTCAACTAATGAAGGGACCTTTTGAGCCGATTCACCGCTCAGACCTAAAATTCTTATCATGGAAGTTAGCTTTACTCTTGGCCCTCACATCAGCGAGGCGAGTGGGGGAGATGCAAGCCCTAACTATCCAAGAACCGTTTTTGCAGTTCAAAAAGAACACTACCATCTTAAGGACGAACCCAAGGTTCATTCCCAAGGTCCCCACTGACTTTCACCTAAATGAGCCGGTCATACTAAAGAAATTTTTTCCAAACCCAGTCACTCCAGCAGAAAAGACATTGCACACTCTGGATTTGCAACGCTGTCTAAAGTTCTACATGGACCGAACCAAAGACTTTAGAAAATCTTCACAATTGTTCATTGCTTTCGGCGGTCCAAACAAAGGTCTCCCTCTGTCTAAACAGGGGATCTCGAGATGGTTTTCAAGTACCATTCTGCATTGCCACAAGTTAGCAGGAAAACCTCTAGTGGGCAAGATCCGTGCTCACTCGACGAGATCAGTGGCTTCTTCTACGGCCCTCTTTGCGGGGGTACATATCAAGGACATCTGCAGAGCTGCTGCCTGGAGCAGCGTGCACACGTTCACTAAGCATTATTGCTTAGAGTCATTGCAGCAGGATGACGCGGCTGTGGGCCAGGCTGTCCTGAGAAACCTCTTCAAGTGATGGGTGAGCTTTCCTTTCTATCCCACCTTCCATGGGTGACACATTTTGTACTTTTCTGGCTAATGTTATGGTATACTGCTTTACAAAATGTGTTTATGGTGTTTACTGCTTGCTATTCTGATACAAAGCATGGGAATCTATGAAAGTTCCAATACTGGGGTAAGAAAATAAGTTACTTACCTGTAACTTTGGTTCCCCAGTATTGGTAACTTTCATAGATTCCCATGCGCCCACCCACCTCCCCGGGGAAAGCTCAGCCTTCAGCAAGTATGGTGTCTAGCACACTACGGCTACGAAAATCTGAGGCTCTGAGGTTCCTTCAGGAAGGTTCTAAGGGTGAGGCTCTTCTGATTGGCTGACGCCTAGAGTTTGGTCTCTTTTACAAAAAGAGGCGGATATGTTACAAAAGGGAATGAGGCCTAGGCCTTTCCTTTCTCTTTTGTACCTACTACTATGATATTTTTTATTACCGAGACTCCCAGTCCGACGACGGGGAATGATACAAAGCATGGGAATCTATGAAAGTTACCAATACTTGGGAACCAAAGTTACAGGTAAGTAACTTGTTTTCATATGCTCTCCTTTCAGGCGCCTCTGAAGTCTGACATAATGTATTTGTTTCTACCAGGCGTCTAAGGAGTAGGTCACTGCCTGAAGAGAGACCGAGTGTGGAGGAGGGGGCAAGGTGGAGGTCCTACGATTGCTAAGTCTATGAAAACACGGTTGTATGATGTTACAACGCATTCCGTTGCAACGCATGCCTTTACCACGCATGCGTAACAACGCGAATGCCATTCCCACGCATAACCTGTACCATGAATATTCTTTTACCACGTATATTTTCACAACGATTTTCTTTGAAAATTCAAGCATGGTAAGGGCATGCTGTTGGTAAAGGTTATTTCCCCACCCCTAAACCCTTCTTACAAATACCCCTCCCCTGCCCTTAACGCTAAAATCGGACCTGTGCGTTTTTTTTTTCAATCTAAAATTCCCCTTACCTCTCCACGCAGTCTCATCTGTCGTCTCTTCTCCATGATCTTCCTTGTTGACGTTGCACGTCGTAAAGAGGAAACGGAAGTGTCTTTCCGTTTACTCTAATGACGTCGATTGCCTCCATGATCGGTACTTTATCAGGTGCGTTTTTTTTGGGGGGGGGAGACTCCCCCAAGCCCACTTTTCTTTTCGCACGCATTTTTTGGGGGGTAGGGACCCCCCAAGCCCCTTTTTTAATTTTAGCCTTTACCACACATGCCTTTACTACGTATCTCGTAGTAAAGGTATGTGTGGTAAAGGCTATTTGTGTTAACCACGCATGCGTTGTAATGCATACGTGGTTAATATTATGCGTGGAAACGGCCGTGTTGTAGTAGCCGTTTCCCTGTAAACACAGCCTTGTAAGTTTGTGTGCGTGTATAAACACATTTACGAGATTTACAGGCCTAGCACCCAAAACAATATATTTATATATATATATATATATATATATATATATATATATATATATATATATATATATATATATATATATATATTCACTGAAAAAACCATAGGTTAGAGACCATATATAGTTAGCTGGACATTTTATTGACATAAAACCAATGAAATTCCATATATAGTTAGTTGCACTAACTATATATCGCGCACCCGCAATCCACTGCTGATGATGTCACATATTACATCATTCATGACATGGTCAGTGACATCACTGATGACATCACTGATGACATCTCAAATGACATCACTGATGACATCACTGATGACATCTCAAATGACATCACTGATGACATCATCTAGTGTCTGTGTGTTTTTGTAAAGTTTAAATATGTTTTACATATTGAAGAATGAGTGGATGTATGGAAGACTGAGTGTGTGTGTGGCTGGCTGGAAGGTGTGTGACTCTGTGCATATCAATGTGTACTTGTATCAGTGATTGTATAAGAGAGTAAGTATGTGTTAGTATATGTGTGAAAAGTATGGTGTTCTGTGTTTAACTGTATAGATGAGGAAATCGAAGTGTGATTGATTCTTCACAGGACTGACTAGGTGTATGAGTGCATATGATAGTGTTGTAATAATGAGTGACTGTATGTATGAGTGATTGTATGGGTGAATGAGTGAATGTGTGTGTAGACGTAGGAATCAGTGAGTGCGTATGTAGTAACTGGTATTGGTGTGTCATGATGTCATCAGTGATGTCATTTGAGATGTCATCAGTGATGTCATTTGAGATGTCATCAGTGATGTCACTGAAGTATGGTGTTCTGTGTTTAACTGTATAGATGAGGAAATGGAAGTGTGATTGATTCTTTACAGTACTGACTAGGTGTGTGAGTAACTCCATGGATGAGTGGCAGTGTTTGAGTGTCTGCATAGGTGTATGAGTGCATATGATAGTGTTGTAATAATGAGTGACTGTATGTATGAGTGATTGTATGGGTGAATGAGTGAATGTGTGTGTAGACGTAGGAATCAGTGAGTGCGTATGTAGTAACTGGTATTGGTGTGTCATGATGTCATCAGTGATGTCATTTGAGATGTCATCAGTGATGTCATTTGAGATGTCATCAGTGATGTCACTGACCATGTCATGAATGATGTAATATGTGACATCATCAGCAGTGGATTGCGGGTGCGTGATATATAGTTAGTGCAACTAACTATATATGGAATTTCATTGGTTTTATGTCAATAAAATGTCCAGCTAACTATATATGGTCTCTAACCTATGGTTTTTTCAGTGAATTTTCAAGGTTTTGTAAATGCAAATTCCTAACTATATATGGTCTATAACCTATGGTTTTTTCAGTGAATTTCATTGGTTTTTTAAAAGCTAATATCTATAGCTGTAAAATATATTCTTTATTACGTGACGTATCACGTAGCCACGTGAGACGCCTCATGACGCGTCGCATAACCGTGACGTATCGGCTCTGCAGCGCAAACAAAACCCGTAACGTAAGCGTGCCGGAGCACGCTTACAGATATATATATTTTTTTTAACCTTAATTAGACAAAATCCACACGTGCACATATCTTGAGGCCTTGCAAAGGCACATCAAACAAACAGTCCCTACAATTTTGCCAAGTTTGCTAAAAATCTATTCCCTTAATTTTTTTTTTATTGTTTCTCTTGGTTTTCCCCTTGTTACGCTTACCGGGACGCTACCCGGTACGCGAACCGGACGCTCCAAAACACACAAGATGGCGGACTCCCGTTACGCTGCCGGTTAGCTGCCCGGTTCGCGTACCGGGAAGCGCCTCTACCGCGAAAAATCGCGGGGGACTTTGTTATCCCCCTCATCAATCCTAGGGGGTCAGGAGTGGTCTACCTTGCCCCCTTTCCTTCATTTCCCCCTTCTTTTTTCACCACATCTTGTCTCTCGAACCTACCGAGAGACAAGATGGCGGCCGCTCCGGACTGTTTACAATGTTGACAGCTACGCTTCCAGTTAGCTGCCCGGTTAGCTGCCCGGTAAGCTGCCCGGTGAGCTGCCCGGTTCGCGTACCGGGACGCGCCTCTACGGCGTAAAATCGCCAAAAATTTTTTTTTTAATTTTTTGCCCCGTGGGGCACTTTAATATCCCCCTCATCAATCCTAGGGGGTCAGGAGTGGTCTACCTTGCCCCCTTTCCTTCATTTCCCCCTTCGTTTTTCACTACATCTTGTCTCTCGATCGTACCGAGAGACAAGATGGCGGCCGCTCCGGACTGTTTAGAATGTTGACAGACACCGGAGAGCCAATCAGCTTCGCGAAGTTCCGTTACGCGTCAGGTACGCGAACCGGGGCGCTAACCGGAGCGCTGTCACAGATATATATATTTTTTTAAACGTTAATTTCTCAAAATCCACTGGAGCACATATATTGAGACATAGCAAAGGCACGTCGGGCAAACCATATCTACAATTTTGCCAAGTTTCATGTAAATCTATTCAGCCGTTCGAGCTAAAAGTGAGTCCAACCGCCCTATGGAAAAATGAATGGGAAAAACGCGTTTTGGGACCCCCCTTTTTTCTCGGCCCCCCCCTTGACGAAACCCCCCCAAATTGTCAGGGGCTGCTCAGAAACAAAATGTGCCATTTTCCTGAAAATTTCAGCCAATTCCGTCCACAAACGCCAAAGTTATTAGACATAGAATTTTCAGAAATCCCATAGAGAAAAAATCCTAACTATATATACCCACTGGCTATCGCCAGTAGGTAATATACATATATAAACATATATAATCTGCATATCTATATAAATATAAATGCATGCATACATATACATATATGCATACATATGCATGTTATTTACATGAAAGTTTAAAAAACACTAATAAAAGCAAAGCTAAAAAGCCACCTCATTACAAACAGAATGGCTTTAACTTAAACGAGGGCGAGATCTATTGCATTTTCAATGCTTGTTTACTTTGGTTCTATCAAGAAGGCATTCAGCTGTGTCACACATTTGCCATAAATTCTGAATGTTAGCACTCTAGTTGCTCATTAGATCACTGTAGTAAAGCTAGTGCTCACCAGGGAAGTCTGCTGCTAATCATGGTTTGCAGCCATTTTCCCGCATTTTTTATCCCGCAGACTTTCAGTCCGCATACCATTATCCCGCAAGGTCATTGACCTCGCATACCATTATCCCGCATTTTTTCAAAACACATGTGCATTTATCGCGCATGCCTTTACAAAGAATTACGTTTTAAAGGCATGTATGGTAAATGCATTTGCGTTGTGAAAACCACGATGACGAGAGAGGTAAGTGGGTTTGTGTTAATTTTTTCGTGGGTTAGTGATTGTGTAGTGTAGTGTAGTGTTGTGTAGTGTAGTGTTGTGTTAGTGTAGTGTAGAGTTGTGGTGGTTGTTTAGTGTAGGGTCATGCTGGGGGTAGTGTTTTAGGGTTTAGGGTTGTGTTGTAGTGTTTGCGTAGTGTAGGGTCATGCTGGGGGTAGTGTTTTAGGGTTTAGGGTAGTGTTGTAGTGTTTGCGTAGTGTAGGGTCATGCTGGGGGTAGTGTTTTAGGGTTTAGGGTTGTGTTGTAGTGTTTGCGTAGTGTAGGGTCATGCTGGGGCTAGTGTTTTAGGGTTTAGGGTAGTGTTTGCGTAGTGTAGGGTCATGCTGGGCGTAGTGTTTTAGGGTTTAGGATAGTGTTGTAGTGTTTGCGTAGTGTAGGGTCATGCTGGGGGTAGTGTTTTAGGGTTTTGGGTAGTGTTGTAGTGTTTGCGTAGTGTAGGGTCATGCTGGGGTGTAGTGTTTTAGGGTTTAGGGTAGTGTTGTAGTGTTTGCGTAGTGTAGGGTCATGCTGGGGGTAGTGTTTTAGGGTTTTGGGTAGTGTTGTAGTGTTTGCGTAGTGTAGGGTCATGCTGGGGGTAGTGTTTTAGGGTTTTGGGTAGTGTTGTAGTGTTTGCGTAGTGTAGGGTCATGCTGGGGTGTAGTGTTTTAGGGTTTTGGGTAGTGTTGTAGTGTTTGCGTAGTGTAGGGTCATGCTGGGGTGTAGTGTTTTAGGGTTTTGGGTAGTGTTGTAGTGTTTGCGTAGTGTAGGGTCATGCTGGGGGTAGTGTTTTAGGGTTTTGGGTAGTGTTGTAGTGTTTGCGTAGTGTAGGGTCATGCTGGGGGTAGTGTTTTAGGGTTTTGGGTAGTGTTGTAGTGTTTGCGTAGTGTAGGGTCATGCTGGGGGGTAGTGTTTTAGGGTTTTGGGTAGTGTTGTAGTGTTTGCGTAGTGTAGGGTCATGCTGGGGGTAGTGTTTTAGGGTTTAGGGTAGTGTTGTAGTGTTTGCGTAGTGTAGGGTCATGCTGGGGGTAGTGTTTTAGGGTTTAGGGTAGTGTTGTAGTGTTTGCGTAGTGTAGGGTCATGCTGGGGGTAGTGTTTTAGGGTTTAGGGTAGTGTTGTAGTGTTTGCGTAGTGTAGGGTAATGCTGGGGGTAGTCTTTTAGGGTTTAGGGTAGTGTTGTAGTGTTTGCGTAGTGTAGGGTCATGCTGGGGTGTAGTGTTTTAGGGTTTTGGGTAGTGTTGTAGTGTTTGCGTAGTGTAGGGTCATGCTGGGGGTAGTGTTTTAGGGTTTAGGGTAGTGTTGTAGTGTTTGCGTAGTGTAGGGTCATGCTGGGGTGTAGTGTTTTAGGGTTTTGGGTAGTGTTGTAGTGTTTGCGTAGTGTAGGGTCATGCTGGCGGTAGTGTTTTAGGGTTTAGGGTAGTGTTGTAGTGTTTGCGTAGTGAAGGGTCATGCTGGGGGTAGTGTTTTAGGGTTTAGGGTTGTGTTGTAGTGTTTGCGTAGTGTAGGGTCATGCTGGGGGTAGTGTTTTAGGGTTTAGGGTTGTGTTGTAGTGTTTGTGTAGTGTAGGGTCATGCTGGGGGTAGTGTTTTAGGGTTTAGGGTAGTGTTGTAGTGTTTGCGTAGTGTAGGGTCATGCTGGGGTGTAGTGTTTTAGGGTTTTGGGTAGTGTTGTAGTGTTTGCGTAGTGTAGGGTCATGCTGGGGGTAGTGTTTTAGGGTTTAGGGTAGTGTTGTAGTGTTTGTGTAGTGTAGGGTCATGCTGGGGGTAGTGTTTTAGGGTTTAGGGTAGTGTTGTACTGTTTGTGTAGTGTAGGGTCATGCTGGGGGTAGTGTTTTAGGGTTTAGGGTAGTTTAGTTGTGTAGTGTATGCTAAAGGCATATTCGTTCTAAAAGTTTTCGTTATTTTAATTTGCGGCCTAATAGTACATGCGGGATTTTTTTTTGCAGACTGATGGTATGCGGGATTTCGTCATATATTCGCTAATCATACTTTCTATGGCAAAATGAACCCCCTCATTTTGTTCCTTTTTAAATTAAATGTTTTAAGAGTTACCACTTTATTCCAATCAAGATGGCTTCAGGTGTGCCATACCTTTGTAATAAGTAGGACTGTTAGCACTCTAGTTGTTCTTTAGAACACTCTGGGACATTCTGTCATTGGGCTATAGTTGGGCTACATCTGGCTGATATTTGGGCTACATTTGGTTTTTTTTGTCTCTGGTGGCCATCTTTGGGCTACATTGGGCTACATTTGGGCTCCAACATATATATAGCCCAATGTAGCCCAATATATATTTTTCAAAGTTAATTTTCGTAAAAACCACTGGAGCCTATATCTTGAGACATAGCAAAGGCACATCGGGCTACCAGTCCCTACAATTTTGCCAAGTTTGGTGTAAATCCATTCAGCCGTTCAGGCTAAAAGTGAGGCCAACCGCCCTATGGAAAATTGCATGGGAAAAACACGTTTTGGGACCCCCCTTTTTTCTCGGCCCCCCTTGACGAAACCCCCCCAAATTTTCAGGGGCTGCTCAGAAACAAAATGTTCCATTTTCCTGAAAATTTCAGCCAATTCTGTCCTCAAACGCCAAAGTTATTTGACATAGAATTTTCAAAAATCCCATAGGAAAAAAATCCTAACTATATATACCTACTGGCTATCGCAAGTAGGTAATATATATATATATATATATATATATATATATATATATATATATATATATATATATATGTATAAATGTGTGTGTGTGTGTGTGTATATATATAATTATATTACCTACTGGCGGTCGCCAGTAGGTAGTTATAGTTAGGATCGTTTTCCATAGGAAATCCGCAACATTCTATTGGGAATAACTTTGGCGCCAAATGAGGGATCTGCCTGTAATTTTCCTTAACTTTGCCTCGCTGCGCTCCGCTCGTTCCCTGAAAGTGTCGGGGGGATCCGTCAAGCGGGGGCCGAGATAAAAGGGGGGTCCCAAAACGTGTTTTCCCCATGTTAATTTCCATAGGGCGGTTGGACTCACTTTTAGCCCGAACGGCTGAATGGATTTCCACCAAACTTGGCAAAATTGTAGGGACTGGTACCCCGATGTGCCTTTGCTATGTCTCAAGATATATGCTCCAGTGGTTTTTACGAAAATTAACTTTGAAAAAATATATATTGGGCTACATTGGGCTATATATATGTTAGAGCCCAAATGTAGCCCAATGTAGCCCAAAGATGGCCACCAGAGACGGAAAAAAACAAATGTAGCCCAAATATCAGCCAGATGTAGCCCAACTATAGCCCAATGACAGAATGTCCCAGAGTGTTCTAAAGAACAACTAGAACGCTAACAGTCTTACTTATGACAAAAGTATGGCACACCTGAAGTCATCTTGATTGGAATAAAGTGGTAACACTTAATACATTTAATTTGAAAAGGAACAAAATGAGGGGTTTAATTTTGCCATAGAAATTTTATATATATGTGAACAAGGCTCTTGCGAGCCGAAACGTCATGAGACTTCTACTGCACCTGAAATAAAAATTTGGAGCACTACAACTGGTCCGTGTCCGTTGGCTTTCTTCCTAGCTGGAGCTTGTCCAGAGCGCGAGAAAAGTGACGGGGTGTTTGAGATATATATATATATATATATATATATCTATATATATATATCTATATATCTATATATATATATATATATATATATATATATATATAGATATATATATATACACACACACACACATATTACCTACTGGCGGTCGCCGGTAGGTATATATAGTTAGGATTTTTTCTCTATGGGATTTTTGAAAATTCTATGTCTAATAACTTTGGCGTTTGTGGACGGAATTGGCTGAAATTTTCAGGAAAATGGCACATTTTGTTCCTGAGCAGCCCTTGAAAATTTGGGGGGGGGTTCGTCAAGGGGGGGCCGAGAAAAAAGGGGGGTCCCAAAACGTGTTTTTAACATTGAGTTTTCCATAGGGCGGTTGGCCTCACTTTTAGCCCGAACGGCTGAATGGATTTGCACGAAACTTGGCAAAATTGTAGGGACTGGTAGCCCGATGTGCCTTTGCTAGGTCTCAATATATGTGCTTTAGTGGATTTTGAGAAATTAACGTTCAAAAAAAGATATATATCTGTAACAGCGGACCGGGCAGCGCTCCGGTTCGCGGACTTTTCGCGGTACGGAGCTTTGTGAAGCGAAGCTGATTGGTTCTCCGGCGTCTGTGAACATTCCAAACAGTCCGTAGCGGCCGCCATCTTGTCTCTCGGTAGGATCGAGAGACAAGAGGAGGCCAAAGCGAAGGGGCAAATGACCATAAGGGGGCATAGTAGATCCTCGCTGACCCCCTAGGTTTGATGTGGAGGTTTTAAAAGGGCCCCGCGGGGCAAAAAAAATAAATAATAATCGAACGGCTGAATGGATTTGCACGAAACTTGGTAAAATATTAGGGACTGGTAGCCCGATGTGCCTTTGCTAGGTCTCAATATATGTGCTCCAGTGGATTTTGAGAAATTAACGTTCAAAAAAAGATATATATCTGTAACAGCGCTCCGCTTCGCGTAACGGAGGTTTGCGAAGCTGATTGGTTCTCCGGCGTCTGTAAACATTGCAAACAGTCCGTAGCGGCCGCCATCTTGTCTCTCGGTAGGATCGAGAGACAAGAGGAGGCCAAAGCGAAGGGGCAAATGACCATAAGGGGGCATAGTAGATCCTCCTTGACCTCTTAGGTTTGATGTGGAGGTTTTAAAAGGGCCCCGCGGGGCAAAAAAAATAATAATAATAATAATCGAACGGCTGAATGGATTTGCACGAAACTTGGCAAAATTGTAGGGACTGGTAGCTCGATGTGCCTTTGCTAGGTCTCAATATATGTGCTTCAGTGGATTTTGAGAAATTAACGTTCAAAAACAGATATATATCTGTAACAGCGCTCCGCTTCGCGGAGATAAAATTATCTCTGTATTACCTAGCTGTTGCTAACACCAGTTAGCGACGGCTAGTAGGAGATAGCGACCATCTTGGGCCCCACTTTGCATGTGAGTGATATTTATCACTAATGACATGCAAAGTGGGCATGCCAAGATGTTAGCGACTGGAAACAGTCGCTAACATCGCTATCTCCTATTACCAACTTTTGGAAATATTCGCGATAAGCGCGAATATCTCCAAAAGCTACCACCTGCCCTGAGCAGTTCTTAGCCATGTTATCCAATGGGAGGTGGATAACATGGCTAAGAGCATTAGCTCGGTAATGCATGAATATCGCTGAGTTTTCAGCGATATTAATGCATTGCGGTCGTTTTTTATCGTATTTGCGATAAACCTTGATAATAGCAAGGTTTATCTGCGATAATTTCTGAAGATGCTTAGCGGTAAAAAATTCGTTGCTAAGCATCGTTAGGGATAAATATCGCTTAACTTTGGTAATATGCCCCAACGTCTGTTAACGTTCGATTCGAAGGAAATCAGGAAGTGTTGAAAAACATTGTCTGCGCCATCTTGCCTTTTTTCAAATGCCACACTTTTGTCGTGCACGGCAGTCATTTTAGATGCCTTGACCAGACCCACTCTCTGCACGCTGTCGATCCTTAGCATGGCTCCCCACCCTCGCAAGCATCTCCCCCAGGCAGTGGTCACCCCCGCTCTCTGTCTTATGCATGGGTAATAAACCACCCCCCATCTGCGCTGCTCTTCCCTGAGAATCACACCCTGTGCCCGCCCGACACCTCCCTTTCGCCCTATTCACTACCGCACCCTCTGACACTCCTTTTCCTCTGTGTCCGATTGTCCAGGCCGGTCCTAGGGTATCAGCTAGCCCTGCAGATGTAGTTTATGGCCCCAGCTGTAAAGAATCACCCCTCTTCAAAGGAGTTATAGTAGATCAAGGCCCACACTCGATGAGATCCGTCACAGCAGACGCGTTCCTATTATCTGAAAACCATCCTGTATTGTGATTGGGGAGGGGACCGAGCCTGAAGCGGAAGATTCCAGGGATGACTCTTTGTACATCAAAGTTTTTACAATTATGTGTCACATTAAAAATATATAGCACTCCAACAAAGTAGTAAGATTATAAAACTTTAATAACTTATAAATATATACAAGAAAACAAAAACAGTAATAACATATAAACATTTTTAGGGAAAAACAACGACGTAGCGGTCGGCTGTGCGAATAGTCCCAACGCAGCACAACGTCCAGATTTCACTGATTTCGGAATCCGGCGTGGGGCGTCGCGGGGGGTGGGTCATCAGTAGCAAACTGTTGTGCGAATAGTTCCAAGGCAGCAGAACGATGGCACCAAGGTGATGTCCAGTAAGTTGCCGCACTGGTTTTGGTATCCTACAATGCTGCTCCGAATAACGGCGTGGGGCGCCCCGGGGGAGGCGGCGTGAACGGGCCTCTCCAGGTGGAGTCTCGTCTGTTGTAGTGGGGCGCCCCTTTACCGTTTCAGTTGCCATTCCGTCCGCTTTTGGTCCACTGTGTCAAAAGCCGCAATTCAGCTGAGTTGCGCCCACTCTTGCGGTGCAGCGATAGGCGGCTGTCACAGGATTCTCAAAATGGCGGCAGGCTGTTTCCTTTTTGGGCCTGGTCCACTGAAATGGCCCTGGGACACCTTGGAAATCGGACGCTTGTCTGCTAGGTCTTGGACCCCATTCTCGAAAGCGTCCCCTCCGCCTTGAGGATTCATCAAAAGTTTTGGGGGCCCCCGACTCCTGCAGGCTTCTGGTGGGGAGCGGCTGCCATGATTGCTCGCGGAATGACTACGACGGAGCCACGAGATGGTGGTGCTTTCATGGTGACGCCAGCTTCAGTCTGAAACATCCAGAAACAAGGTGGGGCTTTCATCGTTTGGGGAAAAAAAAAGTTTTCATCCAATGAAAAGTGTTGTTTTTAGGTCATATGATCAAGCCTTCCATCATTAGGAAACCAAAAGTAAAATGAATCAATGAAAAGTTTTATAAACAAGTCACATGACCTGTTATGCGGCATAGGGTATAAAATGCGGAGAAAATACGTTGGCACGTGAGGCGGCGTCAGTAGCGGACCGATGTGCGAATAGGCCGAAGGCAACACAACGTGCCAAGATCCGGATGGCACCGAGGTGGTGTCCAGCAAGTTGCAGCACTGGTGTGGCCATCCTACAATGCTGAAAGTCGGCGTGGGGCGCCCTGTTGGCCTGTGAGTTCGCGTCAGTAGCGGACCGATGTGCGAATAGGCCGAAGGCAGCACAACGCGCCAAGATCCGGATGGCACCGAGGTGGTGTCTAGTAAGGTGCACTGGTGTGGCCATCCTACAATGTTGAAAGTCGGCGTGGGGCGCCCCGTTGGCCTGTGAGATGGCGTCAGTAGCGGACCGATGTGCGAATGGGGCCAAAGGCAGCGCAACAATGTTTTCTGAATAGAAGACACCACAAGGCGCTGAGATGCCAAGATCCGGATGGCACCGAGGTGGTGTCTAGCAAGTTGTGGCACTGGTGTGGCCATCCTACAATGGTAAAAGTCGGCGTGGGGCGCCCTGTTGGCCGGTGAGATGGCGTCAGTAGCGGACCGATGTGCGAATGGGGCCAAAGGCAGCGCAACAATATTTTCTGACTAGAAGACACCACAAGGCGCTGAGATGCCAAGATCCGGATGGCACCGAGGTGGTGTCTAGCAAGTTGCCGCACTGGTGTGGCCATCCTACAATGTTGAAAGTCGGCGTGGGGCGCCCCGTTGGCCTGTGAGATGGCGTCAGTAGCGGACCGATGTGCGAATGGGGCCAAAGGCAGCGCAACAATATTTTCTGAATAGAAGACACCACAAGGCGCTGAGATGCCAAGATCCGGATGGCACCGAGGTGGTGTCTAGCACGTTGTGGCACTGGTGTGGCCATCCTACAATGGTAAAAGTCGGCGTGGGGCGCCCTGTTGGCCTGTGAGATGGTGTCAGTAGCGGACCGATGTGCGAATGGGGCCAAAGGCAGCGCAACAATATTTTCTGTATGGAAGATACCACTAGGCGTTGAGATGCGAAGATCCGGATGGCACCGAGGTGATGTCTAGCAAGTTGCTGTACTGGTGTGGTCATCCTACAATGCTGAATCTCGGCGTGGGGCGCCCCATTAGCCTGTGAGATGGCGTCAGTAGCGGACCGATGTGCGAATGGGGCCAAAGGCAGCGCAACAATATTTTCTGAAGAGAAGACACCAAAAGGCGCTGAGATTCGGTTACCACCGAGGTGATGTCTAGCAAGTTGCCGCACTGGTGTGGCCATCCTACAATACTGCTCCGAATAACGGCGTGGGGTGCCCGAAGGGGGGGGGGAGGCGGCGTGAACGGGCCTTCCTAGGTGGAGGCTCGTCTGCTGTAGTGGGGCGCCCCTTTACCGTTTCAGTTGCCATTCAGCTGAGTTTCGGCTGCTCTTGATGCTACAGCGACAGGCGGCTGCAACAGGACTCTCAAAATGGCGGCTTGTTCTTTGGATTTGGGCCTGGTCTACTAAAATGGCCCTGGGACACTTTAGAACTCGGACGCTCGATTTTTTTTTTCCTTTCCTGTACATGCAAAAAAATGTAAATGCCCGGTACGTTACACGCTTCATCTGCCACGATGTACTCTCCAGAGGAACCGAAAAAATATATAGTTATGGTAACTATACCATGCATCGTCATATGGAGAGGTGGCACCAATTAATTATAGTGCTGCATAAAAGAGAGATTTGGAGGAGAACCCCCGACCTGCCAGTACATTCATCAAAGAAGTGGCACTGACAGCATCAGAGGCAAGGGAAATGGTCCCAAATATTTAGAACTTTGGAAAGATTAAAATGACATGTTTAGATTGTGGCAAATTAATTTCATGTGGACAGATGAGTGTTACTCTAATAAATACAGCATATGAACATCATCATAGTCGATGGTTGATAGATACATTTTGACTATATCCTGGACCTGCCCGTCCTCGCCCAAAATGGCGCCGGAATAAATGGGACTCGTAACTCCTTGTTGTGTACTGGTTGCAGAACCTTGAAATCACGAGATACGTATGCAGTTTTGAAGCATATGGCGGGCGGGGACGAGAATTGATTGAATATTTCGACATCCCTATTGATATTAAGTTCTGATGTGTTATTGATTACTGTACTATTGAAAGTTCGAATTAACGTCACCCATGGTACTTGCCCGCAAATGTATATCTAGATAATTTTATTGTAACTGGCCCTGTCGTATTTTAATTATAAAATGTACGTCCACCGATTCCGCAACTGTTAGACACCTTAGTTCTTGCAACCTAATGGCCCGCCCGTTACGTTCCTCTACAGTGTAAATGTCTACTCATCATATACGATTACAGTTTGCTCCGTGGCCGGCCCACGTGGTTATAGGCTCGTATTTGTATAATGAAATTTTCACAATAAAGGTTTTTAAAAGAAAACATGGTAGTAGTATATACATTGGTAAAGTTTTTAATAATAGTCACTGTTTTAGAATCATTAAAAGGCAAGTGAAATAAAGCAGACCAATTACATGAAGGGTAAAAGGTATAATACGCAGGAACGCAGTAAAGATAAATGGTCAAGGGCTGTTGTGTTTTCTACTCCTGCAACATAAAGTGATCGATAAGAATCTCATATTCAGGCGTATCGGCGACTAAGACAGCAGGTCGACCCTCTTTTGCTCAACGGCTCCGTCATGGGACGAAGAAACGCTCTTTTTCTCGAAAAAAGAATATATTTTACTTGCAGGACAGTTGTAAATTTTCCGGGAAAGTACATTAGCCTGGAACATTATAACATATATTTAAGGAAAAATAATGTTCGGAAGTAATAAAAAGCGTAATTTTTAGGTCATATGACCAAGCCTTTCATCATTAGAATAAGAAAAGTAAAATGAACCAATGAAAAGTTTTATTAACAAGTCACATGACTTGTTATGCTTACGTTACGCGCTGCGCGTCGCGCCCCGGATGACTTCCGGATGCGCTAACGCGGCGCGTCATATGACGCATTACGCGACAACGCAGGTCCAGAATATAGTCAAAATGTCTCCACCAACCAGCGGTCGGAACACAACCCCTTTCAGCAGGCTAAATAGTTCTGTTAAATGACAACAGAAGGGACAGGCAACAAGAACCATCAGTCAAAGAGGGGAGGGCTAGTTCTTCTCTACCGGGTTACATTGGGGCGCTACTGGAACTGATCGAATTGGTAGTCTACAGTGTTTCTGGATGTTTCAGACTGAAGCTGGGGTTAGCATGAGAGCAGCACCATTTCGTAGCTCCGTCGTGGCCATTCCGCAACCAATCATGGCAGCCGCTCTTTATCGTTATTTTGGGCGGGGTGGGTGGCGGAGCCGAGCTGTTTTGCAGCCATCATTGTGTGGAGTTCAGTTCATCTCACTAGTTTTGTATTTGTCATGAGGGGTTGTTCCTAATGTTTCTATTTTAGCGAGGTCAAAAAGAGATCCCATTAGTGGCCTACTGATTTTGCTTGATTCCTTTTCTTTTTTTTTACACGATTTTTCGTTATCTGCAAAGACTAAACAGAGTATTGCGACTCTGTGTCTGTTTGTAAATAGAGAATGAACCAAAGAGAACCAATTCTAAAACAGTAAATGCTTGGATAACAATCAATCAAATGGAGAGAGAAGCAGGCACGACGTATTACAACGGGGGCAAAGGCCTGCGTTAACTACCTTTCACTATCTGCAAAGAGAGAGTACTCCTAATAGAAATGAGAGGGGGGGGGCACCATTCAAAGCAGATCAGTGTGCATAAACACGAAAATGTTTTCACTTACCACGTACTTGACATTCGACAGCTTATGATATTTGCTATTAAAAAACCATTGAAATTCACTGAAAAAACCATAGGTTATAGACCATATATAGTTAGGAATTAGCATTTACAAAACCTTGAAAATTCACTGAAAAAACCATAGGTTATAGACCATATATAGTTAGGAATTAGCATTTAAAAAACCTTATTTTACTCACACAAAACCATTGAAATTCCATATATAGTTAGTTGCACTAACTATATATCGCGCACCCGCAATCCACTGCTGATGATGTCACATATTACATGATTCATGACATGGTCAGTGACATCACTGATGACATCACTGATGACATCTCATTTGACATCAATGACCACATCACTGATGATATCATTCATGTGACAATACAATGCATCTCCTCACATTTTAATATAACCTCTGTTTCACCCAGTGTTAAATACAGAGTATAATTTTTGAAACCATTGACACACCAATACTAGTTACTACATACGCACTCACTGATTCCTACGTCTACACACACATTCACTCATTCACCCATACAATCATTCATACATACAATCACTCATCTTTACAACACTATCATATGCACTCATACACCTATACAGACACTCACACTCTGCCACTCATCCATGGAGTTACTCACACACCTAGTCAGTCCTGTAAAGAATCAATCACACTTCCATTTTCTTGTCTATACAGTTAAACATAGAGCACCTTACATTTTCAAACATATACTAACACATACTTACTTTCTTATACAATCATTGATACAAGTACACATTGATCTGCAGAGAGTCACACACCTCCCAGCCAGCCACACACACACTCAGTCTCCCATACAAATACTTGGACAATCAATCAATAACCCATATAGTTAATCATATAGCTACTGATCAACACATGCAGCAGTTTACAGAACAACAGACATAATGATGCACAAATTAAGACAGTTTAGTCACTAACCCATGCACTCAGTGAGACACATTTAATCACTCACTCATACATTCAGTCATGCACCTACTAAATCCTTCGTCCAGACACTTATACATCTACTCATTCTTCAATATGTAAAACATATTTAAACTTTACAGAAACACACAGTCACTGGATGATGTCATCAGTGATGTCATCAGTGATGTCATTTGAGATGTCATCAGTGATGTCACTGACCATGTCATGAATGATGTAATATGTGACATCATCAGCAGTGGATTGCGGGTGCGCGATATATAGTTAGTGCAACTAACTATATATGGAATTTCAATGGTTTTGTGTGAGTAAAATAAGGTTTTTTAAATGCTAATTCCTAACTATATATGGTCTATAACCTATGGTTTTTTCAGTGAATTTTCAAGGTTTTGTAAATGCTAATTCCTAACTATATATGGTCTATAACCTATGGTTTTTTCAGTGAATATATATATATATATATATATCCTCCACCACTCCCACTTCTTAGCCAAGAAATGGGTCCGACACATGCGTTTTGGAAAGCTCAGGGAGATTTATTTTGCCACCATCCTGACAGGTAAAGATTAAAACACCTGGCAGACGCGTTTCGGCGTGTGCCTTATTCATTGCCAGCTTCGTGTTTTAAAAAACATGTTGGTGTAGGCAGGGACTTTTCATACTGCTCCCGATGTTTCCATTGGTGCCAATGCATCCAATCACAGGCAAAGGTTTTTTCCTCTGTGGGCAGTATTCGCTATGCATGCTGGTACCTGAAGTCCCAAAGTCAGTAAGGGTCCCACACGAAGTAAATTGCATGGTCACGGTCTCACATCACGAACTCCAATGCAGTGATTGGTCCGTGCATACAGTGATGCCCCGGCTTTTGCCAGCCCATGAGTCCGCTCATCCTCCGCCACAGGGACCATGGTAGCAAAGGCATCTCCCATCGCCGTCCAAATCGGCAGCATGCTGCCGCTCTCTCCCCGAACCAGGAACAGTGTCTTGGGCGAGGGGGCGCCGCTTTATGTGCTTTCACACCAAACACCACAGAGATGTCGACTTGAAGCGGAGCACCAGATCGAGAGGCGTGCCGGTATTGCAGCGTCGACAGCTGCAAAACATATCCTCCACCACTCCCACTTCTTAGCCAAGAAATGGGTCCGACACATGCGTTTTGGAAAGCTCAGGGAGATTTATTTTGCCACCATCCTGACGGGTAAAGATTAAAACACCTGGCAGACGCGTTTCGGCGTGTGCCTTATTCATTGCCAGCTTCGTGTTTTAAAAAACATGTTGGTGTAGGCAGGGACTTTTCATACTGCTCCCATTGGTGCCAATGCATCCAATCACAGGCAAAAGTTTTTTCCTCTGTGGGCAGTATTCGCTATGCATGCTGGTACCTGAAGTCCCAAAGTCAGTAAGGGTCCCACACGAAGTAAATTGCATGGTCACGGTCTCACATCGCGAACTCCAATGCAGTGATTGGTCCGTGCATACAGTGATGCCCCAGCTTTTGCCAGCCCGTGAGTCTGCTCATCCACCGCCACAGGGACCATGGTAGCAAAGGCATCTCCCATCGCCGTCCAAATCGGCAGCATGCTGCCGCTCTCTCCCCGAACCAGGAACAGTGTCTTGGGCGAGGGGGCCCTATATTCACTGAAAAAACCATAGGTTTCACACTAGTTATAGTTAGGTGGAAATTTTACTCGCATAAAACCATTGAAATTCCCACGTTATAGTTACTTGGACTCACTATAACTTGCGCGTGCAATGCACTGCTGATGACGTCACATATTACATCACTCATGACATGGTCAGTGACATCACTCATGACATCACTGATGACATCTCAAATGACATCACTGATGACATCATCCAGTGAATGTGTATCTTTCTGAAAAATAAATATTTTTTATATATGTATATCTAAAGGTTGATGGAAGAATAAATGGGTAAATAAATGTCTAAATGGATGTTTTTTTTGTGTAAAATTGATTGGTTAACTGACTTATTAAATGTATCTTAGTGAATACATATATTAGCGAGTAATGTTTAAATATTTAAATATCTGTATCTGTGTCTCACTTTGTGTATAAGTGGCTGCATGGGTTGGTGAGTAGCTACATGAGTGTGCATATGAGTTATTAGTTGTTTTTTTGAGTATCAGTATCAGTGTCTGTATGGTTCGGTGGGGGATATTACTTAGAGCACAGATGCATGAATGAGTGACTCACTATTTGTATGTATTTTGAAGACAGCATGTGTGCAAGACTGTATGGGTGGATGATTGTGTGTATGGGTGGGTTAGTGAGTATGTGTTTTTATAATTGATTGTTTAAGAGAGTAAATATGTTTCCGTTTCTGTAGAAGTATGTGTAGTGGTGTGTATATAGCAGTATAATCAAGTAAATGTTTTTTTGATAGTTTATTTGCATGTGTGAATTTGTGTGTGAGTAACTATATGGATGAGTATTAGTGTGTATCAGGATGTATAGGTGTATGAGTACATATGATGAGTAAGTACATGCATGAGTGACTATATAGAACCGTTGGTGAATGAGTGGATGTGTATTTAGATGTTGGAATTACCTAATAAGTTGTTGTAATTGGTATTGGTTTCTCCTTTTTTAAGAAAATGTTAGTTTCTATTTTTGAATGTGTGTGTCAAAGGTTATTTTATGCTGATAGGAGGTCTGCCACTTTGTCACAAGGATGTTGTCATCAGTGATGTCATTTGAGATGTCATCAGTGATGTCATGAGTGATGTCACTGACCATGTCATGAGTGATGTAATATGTGACGTCATCTGCAGTGCATTGCACGCGCAAGTTATAGTGAGTCCAACTAACTATAACATGGGAATTTCAATGGTTTTATGCGAGTAAAATGTCCACCTAACTATAACTGGTGTGAAACCTATGGTTTTTTCAGTGAATATTTATATATATATATATATATATATATATATATATATATATATATATATATACGCTTTTAATTAATGTTTTTTTTAGGGGCTATACAAAAATCTGGACAGGTCAGATATAGAAGTAAGACTAAAGGCTTTAGTGCTAATCTGAATCCGCTACTGATTTCCTGGGGGAAGGGCAGAGATTCCACAGAGTGCTAAGCTGAATCCGCATCGCTACTGATTGTCCTGGGTGAGGGCGGTGGAGTTGAGTGGAGATAACGTTTAGCTGTGTAAATATCCCGCTGTCGGCCTCCGGGTTGTAGGCAACAGAGCTGTGCATTTACACTGTTCTTGTGTCTTTACTATAAACAAGAAAGCAAAACTGATCTTAATAACTGCGTTATTTCGGCAGTGCGTTTGACTTAGGAGCATGCCATTAAGTCATTATATTCTGCTGTTCTCATGCCGATTCACAACCACTTTGCACAAACAATGAGTGACGATGGGCCATTTTCATTACACTCTTTGCAACATACTCACGATCACATAGCCCACATCTTCAATAAAAGTCAGAAACTGTAGAGCTCAAACCGTTTGTTATTTTTATTGTGCCTTCCATGGGCATCCGCAGAAATTTTTCCAGGGGGGGGGGGGCTAACCAGGCAAATGAAGGGGCGTGGCTCATGTTAATCAATAGGGGCGGGGCTAAAATGGCAGACAATCAGGGGCAGGTATGCTCAGGCCAAGCTGAGAAAAAAAAGTGGTGAATTCTGCATTTGAAACTGGACAACAATTAGAGCACACATGAACCCTAAAATTACCCCCCTGACCCCTTAAAACTCATACATTCCCTGATCCCTAAAATTAGCCCCCTGGCACTCCATAACCCATACCCGCCCTGACCCCTAAAATTGTCCCTCTGGCACTCCAAAACCCATACCCGCCCTGAACCCTAAAATGTCCCCCCCTTGCACCCCAAAACCCATACCCACCTGGAACCCTAAAATTACCCCTGCCCCCAAAAACTACTGTCAATCATTACTATTTTCTTATTCCAATTCCGGCTAGACTTTCTCTGATAGCTGAAACGTGCATTGTTTTTTTGGCATCGAGAAAACCTTGAGACTGAGTGTTCAGTCCCAAATGCAGAAACTACAGCATTGATTCATTTCGGAAATATTGGGTTATGGTGATGACCTCTGGACGATAATGTACAAATGTTGACAGATTACTGAGCAGAATGCTCCTAGGGCCAGATGTACAACGTCCAAAATAGCGACTCGCAATTTGCGATCCCATTGGGAATGGTAGGCCCTCCCAGGTATGGTGGCCTGTTGGGTACAGCAGATCACCATGTCTGGTACTGCTTTTAAATAAAGCAGTATTTTTTATAAATGCAGGCTGTTTTCCTTAAAAGAAAACGGGATGCATTTAAAAAAGAAAAAAAGGAAACGTTTTCATTTCATTTTTTAAAGGAAGGTAGTGGTCCCTGGAACCACTGCCTGCCCCTAAAAATATTTTCCTATGCATTTGCAAAGGGGAAGGGGTCACCTGGGGACCCCTTTCCTTTTGCGAGTGCATTACCACCCTCTCAAAGAGGGTGGTATTTTGCTAGTGTTGTGCGCCTGCAATTGCATACGCAAAAAATTCATACATGGGCTTGTGCACGCTATTAGGAAGGGATCGCCCCTTCCTAATAGCGAGTCGCAAAACCTATTTACATTGCGACCCGCTAAATAGGCTTTGTGCATGGCCCATGCTGTTTTTTCATGCAAAAACGGTCGTACATCTGGCCCTTGGTCCCCAATAACATCCTATGAAAAAACAGATTTCCACATTCCAAGATAACCTTTCCCATACTTGAACACTTTAGAGGACATTAAAAAGTCACAGCTTCAGCAAACGAAATAAAGAAAGATTCTGTTATTTTTGCGCATGAAAATGGGGTTGGGTTTGTGGCACCCTAATTGTATTAACTAAACTTGCATACGTTCAATGCTTAATATAGTTGATTCCTGTTTTATCAGTTGTCTTTCGAATATATGTTTGACAAATGCTAATATTTGCATTTTGTTTCTTAAGGCTGTTAACTTGGCAGGCGACTGCTGGGGACAATGATGTGATGTCTCAGTCCGACGTGAGAGATAAACAGCTGGTATGTTTTCCAAAGTAAACTCCAGAAGAAATGCTGTATTGAAAAATCAATTTCAGTGTGTTATATTTACACCCAACGTTTGTCTGTTATCTTACTATATAGATTTACGTAATTGTGAATGTTTTGTAAATGCATTAGAGCAGGAGTCCACGATTCTCATTAAAAATGTATTGTGAAGGTAACAACATTGCTCCCAAGCAAATGACAATACATTACAAACATGGGAATCATTCCACTATGATTGAATACAATTGTAAAATTGGCGAAAAAAACGCCAGCAATCCAGATGTAAGAGATTAGTCTGTCAAATTCTGCAGAGATCGTAATGAGATGGACACTCAGGGCGAACCTCATCGCTGCCAATTTGAAGTTCAGCATTCTAAGTGTAGCACTCGACACAATGTGTTCACAGACCATTGGTTGGACAATTGTAAACTCTACAAGCAGAGCGAGGTTTATGCTAATTCTAAGACCCAATGTTCTGCAGACTTTTTAGGTCTTGTCTGTTAGCTCATATTAAATTAAAAACTCATAAAAGGTCAGTGTATATCGAGGGAAGAGACGGTAAGGTGTCCAGATGTGCTTGGAATACCTAAACCAGTTGGAACTTTGCGTACAAGTTATTGCCTTGTCTAGACATTTCAGGCAGAAACAAGATTTCTGGCCCAGAGAAAGGATCAACCCGACTTTAATACAGACACTTTCTTAGATTGTGCACTCAAGGCTTTACATTCCCAGTTTATTTCGTCAAAGAGCGGTCTGAGTTGTACTTTGGTTTTATTTAATAGAGACAATTGGAATGACATTAATGAGGGTTTCCATTCATTAGAAGCCCACGGAACTCTAATCTGGCTTCTCATGGGCCATCTATTAAAACCCATGGCCAAAAAGTTTGTTTTGTCAGAAGGTAGCTGTTTCTGATTTGGGATTATGAAACAGATAAATAACACAAGAATAGGTGGTCAGTGATATCAGTCTATTCGTTGGCAAGTGGCAGGAGATTGTGGGCCTAACTCTAGTAACTGATACATTACTGCAGAGGGGGTGGTATAAAAAGATATGGCTACAGTCATGACTGTAACCCCAGACATTTAGTAAGTATCAGTGAGACTCAGGAGCATAATGTACATCCTCCAAAACAAAGGGCTTATTTTTCTTGATTGTGCCGTGTCCATTGCCGCCTTGCTATGCCATTGTGAGTCATTTTAGTTCGTTTTTATCTTGCATTTCATTACAGATCTTCACACTGTCAAAATCAATTCACTTTGTTTGTTTCTGAGGCATTAATAAGGAAACCAGAGTGAATAGTTCCACAATCCAGAGAATCTTTTCTACCATTTATGGCACCATGGAATTTCCCCTCTCTTTACAGCTTTAGCTTAATGGTTTGCAAATCAGTTCCATTTTGCTAGCTTTTAGGGAAGGTCTCCTTCCTGTTATTTGCCATCAAATATTACATTTGTTATTCAAGTAATACCTACAATTACTTGTTCCTTGCTAAATCGCTGGGAAAGCCCTGCAACAGCATACCCTTCACTATCTCAATTTGCCTGCTGCCTCGCTGCTCCTTTTTTGTGAGAAATAAAATGTATTGATGGGTGGGCCTCCATGTGATGGCAGCCAGCTCAGCAATTTGTTTGGTTTCACAAAAGCAAATACAGAAAGCTAGGTTTGTTTCTATAAAACAGTATACATGTTCCTGATGCATCTAGTTTTCTCCTTGAGAATCAGGGACATTGGTTTATTTTTCCTGCCATAGTATGCCATGCCACATAATAATGAATGACTTAAGGCTGGTCCTAAAAAGGGTGAGCCTTCTATTAGTCATTAGCCAGCGGCCCTTTGGTAGGTGGACCGCCATTTAAGGTGTCTGGCCATCGGAGCCTGCTGCAGAAACCTGGTGCTTCCTCCAGCTCTTAATGAGGTGGTGGAACCGCGGGCTTGGCGTAGCCTGAGCTCTGCCCATTCACAGCAGGCTCTTGGGGTGTAGAACTTCGAAAGAGCCTTTAGTGAGTTTTTTCTCAAATATGTAGGAATATGTTAGTCCTCATGGCATTTAGTTCTGTTCAACTCTTACTACCCTTCTTCCCTCCCTAATTACTAACAAGTTTAATCAAAACCCTCCTTCTCAGTTACTGAGAATGTTTACATGTTGATAATGCATTATATGTGACGTTCATATATTTTAGTCAGTCTTCAGCTATTGAAATATAACTAGTTTAGCTAGGTCATTGTGGAAATTTCCCAGTACTCCATGAATGGTTCTACGTTGAGAACTTGACTTATGTAATTATCTTCCTTTGACTACATACATTTTTGTAATGGCTACTTGGAGCCTAAACTTCTCGAGTGGACATATTTGTCCAGTTCTGTAGTATCACAGTTTTTAGTTCTACCAGCATGTTTTTTTCGGAGGTAATTGGTAGAATCTCGCTTTTTTCATATTTTAATCAGTATCCTTTATAAGGATGCTGAGGAATAGGCTACTTTTGAAACTCTCCCTCTGGAAATATTTTTTAATAATCTGTGAATCCCAGACAGTTTAAAATCAACATTTACTATGCTTTTGTTTTTACTGGGAAAAAAGTAATGATATTAAATATCTTCTGCCTATCTGTCATCAAATTTGTGACATTTTAAGGCTAAGGAATTGTTGTTCAGGAATGATAAATTAGGTTTTAATTTCGAGTTTTCAGCTAGGATATCAGGGATCTCACTATAGTTATGTCAATTGACCTATAAATACTGGGTTATGCAGAGAGTGGCATGCATCCTGGAGGGAAAGCACACACCTATGGACATCAAAATTTTATGTACTAGCCTTTTGTTCAGGGATGACCCTTTGCTCTATTTGGCTAATAAGTAGATTCCCCTTGTGGATCTATATCATGGGTAAATGACTTCCAGTCTATTTTGGAAGTCCTCCAAAGTGTGATGTATTGCTTTTTATTGACCACAAAGAATTTCATTGTAAAGTCTCGTAAATTGCCCAGCCAACTTGCTTGTGTACTTGACACCCTCGATCTATAGCATTAAAAAACATACACTGTCTGCAAATGTATACCCCTTGGTAGCCAGTCTATCATCTCTCAATTGCCTGTCTCATTATGTGGTGTATGCTAACTGAAAACGCACCACTCACATCTATAGCGGTTCCACCCCTGCAGGTAAATGAACATACAAGCCCTAAATCTAGTCTGGCCGAAGGGGGCGACAATTCTATCAATAATATTGTCGTACTCCTGAAGTCTCTCCTCAGTCCCTTAGAAACCCGTTTACTAAAGATCGAGGCCAGGCTATCTTCTATAGAAAAATCAACGGTCCAATTAGTAGATGCCCTCAAAGTGGGAAACAAGGCTGTTAGGGGAGGGCTAGACCCTAAGAATTCCAAGGGCCCATCAGTTCCAACAGGAAAGGATACTAGACAGCCGCCTAAAACGTCACTACGGGAGCCACTCACTGCCCATCCCACTATCCCACACCCTATCGAGGGAGTGCCCAAATCGATCCTTCTGGCCTCTAATACCCCAGCAATCCCAAGAGCCCAAGTCACGCCACAAAAACCCAGGCCGTTGAGTCTTCCCCCAGAGGCTGGCCCTTATGTGGTTATATTGGCTGGTATACCGGCGCTAAAACCCGAAACCAGCGAATCTACAACCTCTCTAAAGAATGAGGTGGCCAACTGGCTCTCCTTAAATCGACCCCTCCCCCAGGGAATAGTTAGCGAGGTGCTCATGGCAAGAAGAGTTCCATGGGTTGGTAATTCACGGAAAACAATCAATGGGGACTGTGTCGTGATTAACTTCAGGGACCCCAGGACTGTATCCCACATTTGCGGGTGGCCACATCACGATCAGGGGACTTCCATCCAACCCCTGCCCCTCTCATTCTTCTATCCACCTAGGACAAATTCGTTTGACGAGGAGGAATGGGAGACAGTCCCCAGGCAAGGTGGTACGGGAGGTTGGGAGAGAGGAGACTTCTATCGTCATATTGATAGACAGCCTGCTCAGTTCAATACATATAACAGGTTTAGCTCCCTAGATATGATTGACTGACATACCCTGAATAGGGGGGGGCCGGTCATGAACAACCCAGGGGTGGTCCGGAGAGCAACCCTAATTTTAGCTTCTCAAACAATCGTACTGATCGAACCTTAGAGATTCTGACACGTGCCGACGGGCGAATAGACCAGGAAGGCCAATGGCTATTAACCGGGTCCTCGCCCATCTGTAGGGACCTCCCAGGCACTGGTGGGGCCCAGGCTGGAATCATAATACCACTGCTCAGTCCTCAAGTTGAGAGGATTCTTGCTTGTCCCGCACCCAATCCAGGATCAATTCCTTTAAGGATTCTTTCCTGGAATGTATCCGGAACTGGAAACAAGCTGGATTGCCCAGATTGGAGCTCTTTTGTGGGAAGCAAAGATATTTGCCTGTTCCAAGAAACCTGGGCGCGTGAGGAACACACCCGCCCAGCCTTCGCGGTATTTTCTACACTTGCGAGATGGGGGGGCAAGGGGAGGCCATCTGGGGGCCTTGCAATTTGGGTGGCCACACACCTGGGCTGCAAGGCAGCATCCTACCCCACAGCCTCGGATGATATTCAATGCGTCATCCTAGAGTGGAGAAGTTCAAGCAAACTGGCACTGGTAAATGTCTACTCCAGGCCGGTGAATGTAACCAGGGAATCCGGCACCATCGAGGAACTTTCCGCCCTCCTGGGCAATCTCCCACATGGTGCCTCATTCCTGGTAGGAGGAGATCTAAATTCCCATTTCGAGCCCCTTCCAGGACTAGTAGATGGAATATCACTGGAGGAGGATGCGCTGTGGCAGTGCCCTCCATGGCGCCCCCCAGAGCCTGGACACCCCTGGCAGTTCAGATTACCACTTTAACCCTCAATCACGGTATTAGGGCCTGTAACGGACACGCCAAGTCTGACATCCCCCCAAAATGCACATTTAACAAAGTGGGTAGGGAGTCAAGACTGGATTACATTTTCGTTCAGTTGTCTTCTTGGTCGCATATCGAGGACTTCAGGGTAATACACAGGGAAGCTAGCGATCACAACGCGCTAGAACTAGAATATTTACTCCCGGGTACAGATATAGCAAATGGGGCTGCTCTAGAAGCACCTGATACGGGCCTATCTCTGTCAAACAACAAACGGAGAGTGAGGTGGGAAAAGCCAGTAGTGAACCCGGAAAAAATCGGGGGGTTGTGTGCCCGCGTCATTCCGATACTTGAAAGGGTGTCCGAATTAACGGAACACCCTAAAAATGGCGATATGCACACAAAACTTGGGTTGGCACACGAAGACCTTATTAAATCCCTGGCAGATGTTCTCTTTTCTTTGGGAGGGAAGGGGGGATCTAGGCCCCAACAACCCACTTGGTATAACGCCGCATGTCGGAATGCCAAATCAGACCTAATGACAAGCATCAAGGAAGGCCATAGTAGATTACTGATACAGGAAAGAAGAAATTAATACAAGCGGCTGATTATCCATGCTAAGGCCGAATGGGACTTTGATAGGTGGGAGAATCTGACTACCAAACTAGCTGTCAGGGACTCCCGGATGTTTTGGCGACTGGTGAATGTTGGGTCGGAGGATCCTCCTCCGGCGATCGAGCCAAATATTTCAGCTGAGGTCTGGCAAGACCATTTCCAGGCCTTGTATACAGACGGAGACAGGGCCCCGAATGAGGTATTCCCAACCATCGGAATTCAGCAGGAGGTGGACCAATTCTCAGAGGCCGAGGTGTGGGTGGCCATTCTAGGACTGGCCTCCGGTAAGGCGCCTGGACGGGCTCCCGGGTGATATTTTTAAACAGGAGCCGGACATCTGGGCCCCCTACCTGTTGACAATATTCAATGCCATCTTGAGGGGCATGGAGGTGCCCTGTACTTGGCTGGGAGCGGAGATTGTTCCTATTTTTAAGAAGGGATCGCCTCTGCTTCCAGCCAACTACTGGCCCATTAGCCTCATTGATGTCTCCCCAAAACTTTTTGGTAGGCTGATACTTGATCGCCTCCAAAATTGGATGGAGGAGTTTTCTATTCTCTCCCCATATCAGGCTGGTTTCCGAAGGAAGATCTCAACAACAGATCAGATCTTCCGACTCAATCTCTTGTTCTGGAAAACCGCCATAATCGAAGGAAGCAGCCTCTACACGGTTTTCGTGGATCTGCGTGCCGCCTTCGATTTGGTTCCAAGATCTAGACTTTGGACAGTGTTGGCGGAGATGGGCATTCCTTTGGACATCCTGAATATCCTGACAAGACTGCACCTAGATAACTATGCACGGGTCAGGTGTGGCAAAAACGGGAAGCTTTCAGGACGGTTCCCCGTTGACAGGGGGGTGAGGCAGGGCTGTGTGCTCGCACCCACTCTGTTCTGCCTCTCTGTTCTGCCTCTTTGTCAACGGGGTAGTCGACCATCTGACAAGGATAGCCAACACTGACGCTCCAAAACTTGGCGGCAGCAGGGTGCCCGCAATTATGTTTGCGGACGACACCCTGCTGCTGTCTAAATCGCCGATGGGGATCCAACGGGTCTTGGATGGGTTTGAAGCATTCTGTGCCGACCGGGGACTCGAGATCAACGCGATGAAAACTAAATCTATGATTCTCAGTCCCCCTTCCCTAACACGCCCCAACCCCACCATAGGCACACTGAGATTAGAGAGGGTTAGTACATTTGAATATTTAGGGGTTACCATCAACCAAAATCTGACCTGGGATACACATCGGATAAAGGCTAATACCAAACTAGCCCAGCTAACGGGTGGTATCTCAAGGATGGCGAATAGATCAACCCATAAACCCCTCGGCCCAGTGCTCCAAATTTATAAAATGCAGGCGCGGGGGGCAGTTACATATGGAGGAGAATTGTGGGAGCATATATCTACCCAAGATCTCACAATTACGGAGAATACATTTATCAGGCTGATGGTGGCTTTACCACCAAGTACTCCACTCCTGCCATTGAGACTAGACCTGGGCTTAAGATCCATCAGTGAAGAACTGGGGCTCAAACCTCTAACTTTTTGGCGCAGAATCTGGAGCACCCCTGAACTCTTGTGCTACAGGACGGTGCTGCGAGAGATTTTATCTCTAGTAAAATCTAAGAACATTCCCTGGCTGAAATATATCAAACACATATGTGAGAGCCTAGGATGGCCGGAACTGTGGCTGGATCCAGCCAACGCTTGTAACAGGGTATCCCATAAAACTTTATGGAAAGATTACTATGAATTCAAATTAACATCATTATTACAGAATTCTAGTATGGGGTCTATAACACAATTATTCATTTAAATCCAAGACTCCTACCAACGGGAACTTGTCCTAGACAATATTAGCCCTGTTATGACAAGGAAATTATTTTTACAGTGGAGGTATGGCACACTTCCTCTTAATGCATTTAGCTGTACTTGGTCCCATCCCCCACCTCTGACTTGTGTCCAGTATGTTCCCTTCAACAGGAAACTGATTTGCATGTCATCTTTTTCTGCAAGGCCTACCACAAACCAAGAAAGTACTGGCTTGTTCCCCTACTTAAAAATCTGGGGTTCAGACACTACCTGTCGGCCTACAGAATACTAAAAACGGATGTTTCACCTTCAATTGTCTTTGCGGTAGCAACATTTTTAACTGCGATGTGGTATATTCGTACACGCTGTATGCATAGATAAAGACTGGTACAGTTTTTAAAATAATTTTACAAAATGAACTCGGATTTATTTAATTGATATTTAATCCACGATCTACGATAGGTAAACCTATGTTATTCTCTGTTTCGTCCGTTGGGACGGGAATTGTAAAGTTACTTTTTTAGACATTGTTGTTAGGATTGTAATAACCTTTTGTACTATTGTGTCGCTACCTTTTATGATCTAATCGATCGAAATAAAGGAGCAATGAATGATGCTTCCTTTTTGTGAGAAACTTAGGAGAGGGATTTGTCTGGAGAATAGGGAGCTGAAGATTCTGTGTACCAAGTCTTATTTTTTCTGTTAATTGCATGGAATCTAGAGACCCATAGAAGCCAGCAGGACACCCTAAATGCAGACACACAGATGCCACTTATTTACATCTGACATGGTATTGCCCACATTTGGTTGAATATTGTAGGCAGGTGGCATATCAATTCCAAATAGGCTTACAGATTGCATTATTATGGATGTTTTTAGTTTGTCTATTGAGAGTGGGATTGATCTGCATTAAAAATAGGATGCAAAAAGAAATGTATCTGATGGAGACTTCTAGCCACGGATTCCTTACCATTGAATTTCTCAGGCGTTAGACTTGATCTGGAATCTGGAAGATTTTTTGTGAGCCGTACCCCCACTCGCCTGTAGGTGGCATCGTTCGGTTCCACGTGCGTCGTCGTCTGAAGAAGTCATCAAAGAGGTCTTTGACCACACCGTTAAGCAATGTCCAGTTTACAGAGTTGAAATGTTTTCTTACGTTTAATGAAATAAGACGTCATTTGCAAGCACATTGTACATAAGAGCACCTGTAACGCGAAGGTTACTGTCAACGAACTACGGCTTTAGGTGGCCGATGTGTGACTGCATATGTGTTACATGCGCCTCTTTGTCCATTACAGACACCCACGAGTTGCAGCCGGCCCTAAGGGTTGTAGGCTATGCTATATGTACTGCAATGAGAAATATTAATAAACGTCTTACCAAAAAAAAAAAAATCAAAAAAAAAATCAGAGAGGTCTTTGACTTGTCCTCGACTGATGAGATGAGGGAGCTTCGATATTCAAGGCCTGGTTCCATCGTAGAGCCTGGGCCGACTCCACGGCTCCCTGACTTTTTGAGTGGTGGAGCAAGCCCTGCCCAACTAAAGGAGTTTTATGAGGCCATACGCCTAATATTTGGGTGACCCGATCTCACCAATGATTCTTCTGACCCCGGGGGCGGAGGTCAGAAGGGGCCCCATTGGGTTCTGTGCTGGCGGCCCTGGCTCCAGTTGGGCCCGAATGATCCGTTGCCCAATCGGGACTGGTGCCGGTAGTACCATCTCACCCTTCCCCGATGCTGGTCCTGATGCCGCCGCTACTAGCGCCACCGGCGCCATTTCCTTTCTGATCCTCTATCCCGACCGGAGCTGAATGGGTGTTGCCCAACGCTGTAATCGGTGCCGACAGGAGCCTTGCCTCCTAGATCAGAGCCTGAACCCTTTTTCCTTAGGTTAGGACTCTGGAAGGGAGGGGTCCCTGGACCCTGAGGACTACCAGCTATATGAAGAAAACTGTAACATGTACTGGTGTGAGTAATCGGGTGAAGCCAGCAGACTGGATACTTCTCTAGATGCTGGTATGCTTTCTCCCCCTACAGTGGCTGCGAAGGAGGAAGCTTCTTATGCAATGGTGGTGCGGCGAGGAACTGTGGTCCTTGACCTTCAATTGCCCTCAGGAGCAGTCAAGACTACGGTCTTGACAGAGGTGCTGCAACTGGGAGCCTTCCCATCATAACCACTACTCCCATTCAATGATGCCTTCACTCACATTCTTTTGGACTCCTATGAATAGGATGATTGCCTGCTGCTATCACTGCACGCCAGGGGACCCAAAGTTCCTCATCCAACACCCTACCCCTGAGAACTTTGTAGTCCAAGCCTCAACATCCGAAGGCGCATTCCGTCCCGCTCCCCTGTATAGGGAATCCAAGAAGTTGGACTCTTTGGGGAAGAAGATATTTTCTTACGCCAGTCTGGCATTGCGGTCCATGAACACTGCATGCTTTTTGAGCAGTCATCCCCACTCTCTGTGGGACACGGTTGTGTAGGTGCTACCAACATTACCGGAGAAGGCCCAGGCCATATTCTCTCAGGCTGTTGCAGATGGGAGAGATGCAGCGAAGTTCACTGTCAGTTGTGAACTTGACACAACCGACTCTGTGGGCAGAGCGGTTCCATAGACAGTGGCCTTGAGGGGCCTCGCCTGGTTGAGAATAACTGGCTCTTTGGGGGATGTTCAATCCTCTTTTATAGACATACCCTTTGATGGCACCCGTCTCTTCAGAGACAATACGGATTTAATGAAGGAGCGCCTCAAGGACAGGCAGTCTACAGGCAGGTCTTTCTATGGCCCCATGTCACCCTGAATTCGCCTTTCGCTGCTTTTGTATTTACAAAAGTGGCTTGCAGCCACTCAAGGTACCTTCCAGCCACCGAGGTGCGTATGCTCCCCAGCATCTGCGTGGCTGAGGATACTGTACCCACAGACCTCGTGGGTCAGGTAGCCAACAGTCTGGTCATTCCACAACCCCTCGACAGCGGCAGCCTCCAAACCCTGCTAATCTGCTCCATTACCAGCATTCACATTCAGTTGGCGGCAGGATTCGTCATCACCTGCCCAACGGGCAGTCCATAACATCGAGCAGGTGGGGTTTGCAAATCTTCCTAAGGGGCTACTCCCTCCCCTTTGTGACAACCGCTTCCCCCAAGCCAACATCTCATGTCTGGCTTACGAAGGATCATCTATCCCTTCCCCGCAAGGAAGTCACAGCACTCTGGACCAAGGGAGCCATAGACAGTGTGTCTCTGTCGGAAGTAGGCTGTGGTTGCTATTTTCCCTACTTTCTGGTCCCCAAAAAGGATGGAGGCCTTCATCCTATCATAGACCTGTGGGCCCTCAACTACTTCTTCAAGAAGGAGAAATTCAAAATGCTCACATTAGCTCAGGTCTGCCCTGGATCCAGGAGACCGGATGGTAGAGCTGGATTTGCAGGACGCCTATTTCCACATTCCCAACCTGGCTGCCCATTGACGTTACCTGCGGTTCACGTTATGCCACAAACTTTTTCAGTCCACCGTGCTCCCCTTTGGCCTTACCAGCGAACCAAGGTGATGGTGGTGGTTGCAGCTCATCTGCTCCCCTATCTCAACGACTAGCTGTAGATGGCGGGCTCGCCCCAGGATGTCGTCTCCCACCTCCAGACTATGGCGAACCTCCTGCACTCTCTGGTGTTCACCATCATCATGCCAAAGTCATAGCTGACTCCCTCTGAGACGCTTCCTTTCATTGAAGCTGTTCTGGACACATTGCAGTTTCGGGTTTATCCTCCAGAGCGAGGAGTCAGGGATATTCAGGCTATGATACCGATGTTCCAGCCTCCATCCTGGATTTCGTGAGGCAGGTCCTGAGGCTGTTGGGACTCATGGCCTTCTGCATCTTGCTGGTAACTCATGCCCTATGGCATATGTTGACTCTGCAGTGGGACCTGAAGTTCCAAAGGGCACAGCATATGGGGAACCTCTCCGACATTGTCCAGATCTCGAAGGGAACTGCACAAGATTAGCAGTAGTGGCTCACAAACTGTGATTTGATCAGAGGGAGACCCCTCTCCCTTCCATAACAAGATCTTACAGTAGGGACAAATGCATCGCTTCTGGGATGAGGCAACCACCTGGAAGAGGTGGAGATCAGAGGACTCTGGTCTCCGGCGGAATCCAGACTCTACATCAACTTGCTGGAGCTCCGTGCAATCAGGCTGGCATTGAAAGCCTTTCTACACTCCATGAAGGGAAGGCTAGTGCAGGTGTTCACAGAGCACCACCACCTTGTGGTACTGCAGCAAACGGTGAGGTGGGGTCGTGAACCCTTTGACAAGAGGCCCCGTGTCTCTTGACATTGCTGGAACAGCAGGGCATATCCCTTGTGGTTCGACACCTCACGGGCTCTCTGAACGCCAGAGTAGATGAACTCAGCCGCCAATACCTTACAGATCACAAATGGCATCTCCACCTGGAGGTTGCGCAAGGTCTCTTTCAACAGTGGGGATATCTTTGGTTAGCTCTGTTCACCTCTGCCGAGAATGCGCAATGTCAGCAGTTTTGCACGTTGGAGTTTCCAATGCGGCTCTCGCTCTGAGACGCTCTTCGTCTCCAGTGGAGCACAGACCTCCTATACGCCTTTCCGCCCATACCACTCCTGCCAAGAGTTCACAAGAGGATCAAGAATAGGGGGGGCATAGTTAAGATGGCGGTATCGGACGCTCGCTGAAAGAGTTCCGCTTCCACCCCTCTGAAAATCCTACTTAATTCACATCAAGGCGGTGCTGGTTGCTGTCATTCTTCCTCACTCATGTTTTACGTTCAGGCGGACTGACATCGGAGGCACCCGGGAGTTACGGACCGGCGGGTGCAAAGACAGATGGGCAGTGGCTTACTGTGGTCTGCATCACGTCCGTGAGAGAGCTCGGGAGGAGGGGGAGGTGCAGGGACGGTCGGGCTTCGGAGGACCAACAAGACCTTTGTAGTGAGGGCTGGGCCTTGTTACTCACATTGCTATATTAGCATAGGCTTATTAGAAGTTTAAACCCCATTTTACCTTTTTTGCTGCTTTTGCACACGACACTGCATATAACTGTTGTTGTAAGTTAGGCTGCGTGAAATGCTTCACATGAGATTGGCTTGTTGTTAGCATCCCTAGACTTACATCGTGACTCTAGTCTGCACACTGAGTGCTAAAGCCTCCAAGGTTATCATAACAAGGTAGATGTTGTTTGGGCTGATCGGCTCACGTTTTAGCCATAACATACATGCAGCTGCAGCAAACGTGATTCTGGTGCCTTTAATAATGCACTGTAAGCATGATTTCAGACACTTGGAAGAAGCCCGTTTTTCCAGAGAGACAGAGCTTTTGCAGATCCTGATGTGATTCACACCTGCTGATCTTGGAGGTATAGGGTCCCCCAAACAAGACTAAGAGACCTTCTATATTTTATAAAACATAGGTCCTAGGTAGGGAGGGTGCTATAAGAACTTTTTTCACCATCATTGTAATATGATTTCTCCTTTTGTGTTTCATGGAATTGTAACAATGCTGATCATATTATTCCTAATCATATGCCTGCTTATGTTAGCAAAGATACTACATCTTATAGCATGTCGTTAAAATAAATATTTTAACCTTTCCTGTGTCTCTTTTTAGGGCTCGGGCCTAAGCCACCACGAAGTGGAGGCGGAGCTTCCGAGCTCTTATGTGTTAAAAAAAAAAATGCAGAAAGGGGTCCGGCTGGCACATTCCGTAGTTTTTAATGGCATCTGCCTAGTGATTCGTCTTCGCTGTGCTGTGTATTTAGTAGCGTTGACGTGATAGGCTATAAGTAATTTACGCGTGCCCGATGTGGCATATTCTGTGCGAGAACGAGCACGGCAGAGTGATTAATCTTAATTACGAGCTGTCAGAGTGCCCGTGTAATGCAATCCAGATGGTGCGAGCGCGTTCACCATTGCATTGCATGTATCATGCGCGCGTTTAACATTTACCTTTCGTGCACGGCAGTCCATTCATTTTAATTAGGAGCTGTCAGAGTGCCGCGTTCACGGCGGAGATAATGGAAAGAATTTTCTGGGTATTGCCAAATCTTTGCTGAAATGGCTCACAATTCTCCAAAAAGCGGCAGGTTCTAGGCTAGCAATGACACTGCATAATTACAGGCCAGTGATGACACTTCATATCTTCAGGCTAGTGAAGCCAATGCACATCTACAGGCTAGCGATGACAGTGCATATCTACAGGCTAGCGATGACAGAGCATATCTACAGGCTAGCGATGACAGAGCATATCTACAGGCTAGCGATGACAGTGCATTTCTACAGGCTAGCGATGATAATGCATATCTACAGGCTAGCGACGAAAGCGCATATCTACAGGATAGCAATGACAGTGCATATCTACAGGCTAGCGATGACAGTGCATATCTACAGGCTAGCGATGACAGTGCATATCTACAGGCTAGCGATGACAGAGCATATCTACAGGCTAGCGATGACAGTGCATATCTACAGGCTAGTGAAGCCAATGCATATCTACAGGCTAGCGATGACAGTGCATATCTACAGGCTAGCGATGACCATGCATATCTACAGGCTAGCGATGACAGAGCATATCTACAGGCTAGCGATGACAGTGCATATCTACAGGCTTTTGAAGCCAATGCATATCTACAGGCTAGCGATGACAGTGCATATCTACAGGCTAGCGATGACAATGCATATCTACAGGCTAGCGATGACAGTGCATATCTACAGGCTAGTGAAGCCAATGCATATCTACAGGCTAGTGATGACAGTGCATATCTACAGGCTAGCGATGACAGAGCATATCTACAGGCTAGCGATGACAGTGCATATCTACAGGCTAGTGAAGCCAATGCATATCTACAGGCTAGCGATGACAGTGCATATCTACAGGCTAGCGATGACAGAGCATATCTACAGGCTAGCGATGACAGTGCATATCTACAGGCTAGCGATGATAATGCATATCTACAGGCTAGCGACGACAGCGCATATCTACAGGATAGCAATGACAGAGCATATCTACAGGCTAGCGATGACAGTGCATATCTACAGGCTAGCGATGATAATGTATATCTACAGGCTAGCGATGACAGCGCATATCTACAGGCTAGTGAAGCCAATGCATATCTACAGGCTAGCGATGACAGTGCATATCTACAGGCTAGCGATGACAGAGCATATCTACAGGCTAGCGATGACAGTGCATATCTACAGGCTAGCGATGATAATGTATATCTACAGGCTAGCGATGACAGCGCATATCTACAGGATAGCAATGACAGCGCATATCTACAGGCTAGTGAAGCCAATGCATATCTACAGGATAGCGATGACAGTGCATATCTACAGGCTAGTGAAGCCAATGCATATCTACAGGCTAGCGATGACAGTGCATATCTACAGGCTAGCGATGACAGAGCATATCTACAGGCTAGCGATGACAGTGCATATCTACAGGCTAGCGATGATAATGCATATCTACAGGCTAGCGACGACAGCGCATATCTACAGGATAGCAATGACAGCGCATATCTACAGGCTAGCGATGACAGTGCATATCTACAGGCTAGCGATGACGGTGCATATCTACAGGCTAGTGAAGCCAATGCATATCTACAGGCTAGCGATGACAGTGCATATCTACAGGCTAGCGATGACAGTGCATACACTCACAAGGAGACCACAGGCAGCTGAGTTGCAATCTTCTCCCACTCACAAGAACGACATCACAGGCAGCAACAGTGCAAGCTTCTTACACTCACAAGGAGACCACAGGCAGCAGAGGTGCAAGCTTCTCACACTCACAAGAAGGACATCACAGGCAAGTGGTGCAATATTCTCACACTCACAAGGAGATCACTGGCAGTACACACCACATGAACACACTCCATAACACATAGCAACAATACATTGGCATTTACAATGCCATTAGCTCAAACTCAAATAAATCCGAGCCCGATTGCATTTCTAATGCTTGTTTACTCCTGTTGTGGACTGGTATCCCACCATTCCTGAGTATAACCTAAGTTGCATGTTCTGGGTTGTCTAATCATTGGTTCCTTTGCTGTAGGACGAAGAGCTAATGTGACACTGATGCTAGCTAGTTAGGGTTTCTAGGCACTAAGGTGAGTTTTTGGTACACCACAATTCACTGAGGTCCTGGGTCTCTGTGCACAATTCTTTGTAGGAGCAGAATCCCTGCGACACCTTGTGGTGGGTGCTATTAAAGGTTGCTTATAACCCTTTCTGCCTTACTGCAGTCTTAGTTTGAATCACTGATAGTGTTCAGACTCCCAGTGAAGTAGTAAAAGGCTACAATAAGCCTATGTTAAACGAAATAATACATTACTGTCTGTGTTAAGTTTCCAGTTGATGCAGTGAATGGAAACTAACACAGACAGTAACCTATTCTGAAAACTATCAGTCCCCTGGATGCTGCTGCACACCTCCTAGTTTCCTGTATTGCTGTATAGTCAAAAGTTACTGTCCAATATCAGTCGGCATAACCAAGTCTTTACTCAGATCGCCTACATTTACACCACGGTGTCAAGACTGGGATCAATCCACATTTCTACAGCACCGTAACTTTCCAGTCACTCATCAAGCCTTGAAAAAGTCCATAGGACGAAACGTGTTGGCTGCTGGATGTTTGCTGGTAAATGCGTATTTGAAAGGAATGATTTTTAGACTCACTGGTGATTTGCATTAAATGACAGAAAAGATCATACAAATATGGACTTTTCTGTTATCACGTTTTGAGATAACTGCAGCACTGCTCTTTTGTGTGCTCAATAACATCCATTACACCTGCTACAAAATACAGTGTTTGAATTAGCCCCACAGACTTTACTCACAATCCACACTCTATATTCTCCTGAGCGCTTTATTCTAAGGCAAAAGTTATTTAAGTGGAGCAAATTAAGCATCCACCTTAGATTTCAGACAATATTAGGATCTCCTCATGATTCACAGCACAGTTAAAAAAAAACAGAAACAAATTTCCATTTATCACTTATGGAGCATGTTAAAAGATGTCTGCTTTTGTTTAGTGTCTTGCAGGTTAGCTTAACTGAATTCAGTGTTTTCAATGAAAGGTTCCTGTAGCTATTGAAAGAGTTGTTCAATTCATGAGTCATAACATTGGGTTTGAATCTGCTGTATAGTCCTGGGTGATAACTTGTAAATTTAATTTGTGGCATAACTATTGCCGTGGATTCATTCTTAGCCAAAGCCCTTGCCACCGAATGGCTCAAGTATAGCTCTGGTGCAGTTGATCCTGATCCAGCGCCCCTAAGAAAAAACTGTCTCACCAACGCTACCCAACTCCACAATACTCACCATTAATCTTAAATCACTCACAAGGCCCATAATCCAACGAGACAATTTTTGGGCGACTGAATCATGTGACCTAATTAAACAGAACTATTCACAAACTATTTACAGTTTTATATACAACTGCAGTTTATCATTTCTTACCATGGTTTTAAACATATATCATTTTAATTAAGTCACTTAGGTAAATGGATCAGCTGATGGTAACTAGACCATGAATAAACAAGACCAGCTTGTTGTTTCAAAAATCTAATTTTATTAACCTTTTTATTCAAGAAAGAGCATTCTTTATGAATCTTTATTTCATTAGCAAAAATGCAAGTTGAGAAAGCATATTAGACCAACACTTGAAAGGCAAATCAGTTAGCATGAATTAAAGAAAATAACAGTTTCCATTCCCTAAATTCTATTTCCCTGTCTAAATCTCGCATCACCTAAAGAAAGTCATTTAAGCCCTAATATCCTTATGTGCGCCCAAGAGTCCAACAGCACGTCACGCCCTTCAGGAATCGGAAAGCGAGAAGCGCCCTCCTGTCCATGGGGCCATGTTTTATACCTTTTCTGCCTAGCTAATCTCACTAAAAAGTATATTTTTCTCTGCCATCCAGTGTCCTCATTGGCTGACTGATGTCAGCTCATATGGTGTCATCACCTTTCTCCAAGCCTAGATCGGGCTTTTCTTAGAGTCCATTGTCTCTTATTCTCAAGTCACGCAGCTTCCTTAAAATGATACTTTCATTCGAGCCACAGTACATGACTTCCTTGGCTTCCTGTCCTTGAATCTGTCTCTCCAAGAGCACGTAAAACAATTTTCATTTGAGCTTGCAAATATTTTTCAACGTGGTAAAAGTTTCCAAGCAGGGCTCTTGCTCTCTCTGGACAGGACTTGATAACGCCATCTTTTCAATGTATCCTCTAGGCCTCACTCGAAAACTATTATTCAAGCAAACACAAGACGTCAATTAATTAGAGAATTGAGACCCATTCTGTTACCCACCCCCTTTGCTAATTATTAACCCATTAATTTATGTTACCTAGCTGTGCACACAAAGCTGCATTACATATCAACCTTCTTCTTTTAGGCTGCAGGATTCTCCACAAACTTATGCCACATAAAAGACGTAAAGACATAACTTAAGCCCACAAAATAAGCACATACCATTAATTTAACAGCCGCATTTAATACTGATAAAGACAATAGACAAGGTTAGTTTATTATTTTATACGCACTTGCTTTTGCAACAAAGAGCACATAAGTTAGTCCTTCGTGTTGTGTAAATGCATTTTTAAAACTATGTTGGTTAATAATTCATCACAAATCAGTTAATACGGTTATATTATTATGGAAGTTTAACTTTGCGAGTCAGAACAAAATATAATTCTGAATCTCGCTCCATCAACTCCCTCATCTGGTGATTTCAAAATCACCAAACTACACCCAAAATTTTTAGCAAAAATTTTAACCCTTGAACATGTTTTGCACAATCACAGTATTAGTGTTTCTAAACTTTCGATTCTGCTGTCTGTTTGTAACTCTCAGATTGTGATCTACGAAACTCTTCTAATTCTATCTCTTTCTCCTGTTCTTTTCTGAGCTTGTAAATCCTCTGCTTTTCCCTAAGATACTTTTTTCTCTTGTGTAACATGCAACAAATTTTTAGCAAAAATATCACAAAAACTATAGCTAATAAAGGACACAATATTTTGCCTAAAATTGAACTACCAATCTCTTGAAACCAGGTTTTGATTGCTGCAAATCTCTTGCTCAAATGTTCTGAAAAATCTTCATCTTCTAAAGGTACAATTTCTTAATGTAATTCTGTAGTATTTTTAATATACATCTCTATATTCTGGCTTTTATCTGGGATATATGTACAGCAATGCTGGACATGTAAAATTCCACAAACTCCTCCCTCTTTAGCTAAAAGAATGTCAAGAGCAAGACGGTTCTGTATAACCATCGATCTCATGGAAATAAGTTCAGTATTGACTAATTGTAATCCACTAGCACTATCAGTAGACAATCTGTCAACAATTGTAGACATTTTTCTGATTTTAACTGCATTCAGGGTTATACCCACAAAAGGTATTACTGCACCAAAAATATCTCCCAAAATTTCTGTAAAACTTTCTCTTCTGAATCTAGTCAGATGATTGCTAATTTCAAATGAACCCTTTGCATTTCTATCTACATGAAAAATCTTTAGAAAAACGAATCCGATATAGCAAGTGCCATATCAGTGATCGGGGAGAATATAATAGGCCCTATTTCCACACACAAAATAAATTCCAGGAAAAATTGGGTCTTTGCCACCTTTAAATCCCCATCCACCCAAGATTTGATAAGTGTCTTCACATTGACTCGCACCAACAAAATAATTATCAAATTGAGTATTAGCTCTCCTAATACAAAGCTTGCCACTAACAGGTTTATCTATGTGAATAGCAACATTTTCATTTCTACCATTTAGCTTTTCCTCCTCAATTTGCCAAAACTTTGATTTGGTTTGTTTCAGCATTTCATTTCTTTTATAAATCGCTCTTCTTTCGGGGGCGTTGCTAAGCACGCAATGGCGGAGGTCGCACTAGGGTAGAGCTCCGTGTTAAGGAATTGCAGGCGGACCCTCCCAGAGCAATTTTCGGCATTCTCACCGACTTTGATTTCGGAGACCCGGCGCGGTCCGCACCGGCCTTTCCTACAGCCCTCCTACGGGACCTGCTGCTTCCTGCCCGGCGGAAGGGTCAAGAGAGGACGCGGATTGGGCCCGATACCCAGGCCTCAACCTGCGACTCGCACCCCAACAGGCGCGGCCGCGCTGTCAGCTGGCACTGTACCACGGGAGCCCTCCGACTGCCCTGAACCCCTCTCCACATCACTACTGATCACCAGCGAGGGGCCCGACTCGGGTGGAAGGCGGGCGCCTGGCCCCAGTCCCGCGGCTGCCGCGCTGCTGTTGGCCCGGGTTGGAGGCGCGCCTGCTTGGCTTCCGGACGACGCGCCTGAGGACGACGCGGCTCCTGTGTCATCACTGGCGACACACCGATGGGGTGGCGGGACCGGCTGGCGGGCCCCCCCTCTGAGCCTTGCCGAGAGACCGGGCCCACCCGGTAAGACCCCTCCGCACTTACCCGTGCTGCCACAGCGGATACTGCAGAGAACCTGCGACGGGCACTGGGGCCGCACACGAAGGAACCGCCGGACACCTGCTGGTGCTACTAGCATATTGCGAGCCCCCCGCCCTGATTGCGGCGCCGCTGCCCGAACCAGCGAACTGACCGGCGCACACCCACGCTTGGCGGCCGGGCCGCTCCTTGTGCCGCAGGCCTACGACAGCCCGCTCTGCGCCAGACTCTTTTGTAGACTACTTGCGGGGCTGGCTGCCACCCGACCGGCGGAACGCGACGCGTGAGGCCGCGGATTGGGCCTGGCGCCTGGGCCTCCAGGTGCGGCCTGCAGATGAGCTTGCTCTGCCTCCCTACCTTCTCAGACATGGACCCAGTGAACACGCACACCGCCCTGGCCCTGGATCCTCGCCGTGCCTCGATCAGCGCAGAGACCCTGCTTCGGAGGGAGGCGAGGCCCTGCTTGACAGTACTCGCCCGTCGCACCGGCAGCGTGTGCTACCATTCCGTCCTGCCCAACGGCCTGGGGCGCACGAAGTGGGAGGCGCCGGCTGGCCGCCCGCGTGGGACCTGGAACTACCGTGGGCCGAGCTACACATCGCGGCTATTGCCTAGGTCGCGCACTAGATGAAGTGTTCCCCTTCTGCTGCACAGTCTGAACTGTTCGCCGGGTGACCCCACACATGTCAGGAGGGGCGCGAACCCGCACTGGGACTGGAGGTGCTCCGCCGAAGGGTAAAACAGACAAATCACAGGGCAAGAGGGCCGCCGATCAAGTGGCCACGAGACTAGACAGCGTATTAGCAGCCATGGAGCGCATGGAACAGTTGCTCCAACTCACCAGGACCTCACTGGAGTCCAAAATAGACAGTGTTGCCATCGATCTCACCCACCTGCGAGAAGACCATAGGAAGCTAACCGATCGGACCAAGACGCTGGAGGGAGCAGTGAAGGAACTCGGACCCAAAGTCACTCAGACGGATAAGCAGGTGCAGGACCTCCTGAACAGAGTGGAATTCCTGGAAGACCGTGCTGAGGACGCGGAAGGGAGGGCGAGACGCAATAACATCAGGCTCGTGGGGGTCCCGAAAAAATGGGAAGGAAGTTAACCTGCCCAACGTGTGGAAGACTGGCTCAGAAACTTACTGCCCGAGGGTACGCTATCGCCACACTTTGTAGTGGAGAGGGCGCACCGAGTTCCAACGAGACCCCACACCACAGGCACTAACCCGAGGCCGCTCCTCTTCCGGATATTGAACTATAGAGACAGAGACACGGTGCTACGGGAAACCAGAAGAACTCGGAGAAATTCGTATAGACAATGCTTCAATAATGTTTTTCCCGGACTACACTGTCCAAGTACAACGTCAAAGACACGATTTCTTAGAGGCAAAACGACGTCTCCGCACTGCTGGCCTGAAATATTCTCTCCTCTTTCCTGCAAAACTGAGAGTGGTGGCACGGGACAAAACCTACTTTTTTAACACCCCAGCGGAGGTCGGTGAGTGGCTAGACGGCGGCACGGACATGGCGCCCAGACAGGCACAGGGGAATGAGGCGAGGCCGCGCTCACGCGGGCCGCGCCGCCGCCGCAGAAACAGAGGCCAACAGACCCGCCACCCGGAGGAAATGTCACGGCACTCCCCGCCTGCGGACCAAATGATCCAAGAGCAGCGAGATGCACTCCGGAGAGTCTCCCAATTGAGCAATTCGCCGTCATCGGAAGCCGTACCGGAAGACGGCCCACAGACATTCCCCAGCGATGATGACGCCATTTACGGGCTGCCGGACTCCCAGGTGTCCGTGGAACTGCCGGACGTCACGCCGCAGACGGCGGACATGCTTCACTGAAGACAACTGGCCACCGTGAACGGACCCCGTCGGAGTGAAGGAGATGGGGCCGGGGGCGGGAAGGCCGCTAGACACCTCGGATGCTGGTTGTCATGCAGAGCGACTCCCACTGCTCTGGCGGTGGATGGAGTGACCTTCCCACAGTCGGTATTCCTCCCAGACAAGTAGACACTGAGAAGGTAAGATGATGGTGGAAACTACTACACCTTTTTTTTTTTCCCGCCTCTCCTCCACGTTCGCTGTCCCTCCCATCCTGAGACTTGCCTCTACCGAGGAGTTGGGGACTGAGAACTATTTGTACTCCCCCTGCACTATTGGCCAAGCGGGAGACTACACAGCGCGGGGCGGCAATGGTTCCCCGAATAAAGACTTTGAATGCACGCCGCAATTGGCATAGGGCCCAGGGAAGGGCCATTGCTTCTCTTCCCCTTCTTTGCCTGTATAAACCGCCGATTCTGTGATTGGCACATGACACCCCCTAGACTTGATTACTGAACTTTTGCCTCTTTGGTGTGTTTGGACGGCGACATGTTCCGTAGCCGACCTTATGGTATTTGTTACTGTTTTGCATTGTTTGACCATTCTGCATCTTCCCTTACCCTTGCCCTCGGCAGATTACCCACCCTTTATGAACAAGTGCCTGTGTTTGGATTGAGCGAGGGGGGAGGGCTGGGGGGCCTGGGGAGACTCCCACCAGAGGGGCGGGAGACGGATGGGGCGGGCGCTCCTTGCCAACACTGTAAATATGGCTGAAATCAGGATATGCACTTGGAATGTCAGGGGCATGCACACACCATCAAGACGTTACCAAATCTATTCCTACTTGAAACGTCACAAATTTCACGTAGCATTACTGCAGGAAACGCACTTGAACACACCAGAAATACATGCACTGCCGATGGCGCGGGCAACTTTACGCCACCGAGTATTCCTCCTTTGCTCGTGGGACACTCATATGGATTCGACCGGGCACCCTGTGGGCGGTCATGGACACACAGATTGACTCAGAGGGTAGATACGTGATTGCCCGAAGCAGACTTGATGGGCGTCCTGTGGTGGTCGCCTCTATATACTCCCCTAACACTGACCAGGGCAAATTCCTTGATGGCCTTTCCACGAAGCTGGCACCTTGGCATGGGATCCCGTGGATACTTGGGGGGGGGGGGGGGGGGGGGGAATTACAACTGCATCCTAGATGTCGACCTTGACAGATCGACCGCACCCGCGGCCACTGCCCAAACACACACCACCACGAAAGCTCTCCTCACCTGGGCCATGCGATGGGACCTCCGGGACGCATGGAGGGCTCACAACCCTGCTACACGGACGTACTCCTACTGGTCTGGGGCCCATGCACTACATGTCCGGTTAGACAGGTATATGATCTCCACTGACCTCCTCCCGCTAGTCACAGACACTCAATATATGGGCCGCACGCACTCGGATCACAACCCACATACACTAGCGATTGCTTGGGAGAACCGGCACCCACCTATCCCCACTTGGCGCCTACAACCAGACCTCTTGCTGGATGCGACCTTTCGTGACTCCCTGCTCACACAGACGGCCCAATACTTTGAACTTAATGCTGACACAGCGTCCTCCCCCCAGATCGAATGGGACGCCTTCAAGGTAGTGACCCGGGGACTCTGTTTGGGTACGCAGGGGCACATTAAGCGACAACTAGAAATCGAGCTGACGCGTATTGAGACTGAGCTGCTAGATCTCGAGCGCGCTACGGAGGGAGATGCGGACGCTCGGCTGACGGAAGCCAGGGCAGACCATGATCGCCTCCTGGAGTGTTTACGCACCATTAACTTTGCGGCACATTCTGCTCGCATGCATCGTCAAGGTGACAGACCTGGTAAGCTGTTATCCTGGCTGATTGCACAGGAGTACCGTTCGCCTTCCATCTCGGCGGTTCGAGCGGTGGGAGGTGGGTTACTTTATACCCAACGTCAAATACACAAGGCTACTACTCGGGACTATATCGTTCCCGTTTGCGCGCCTCAATGTCTGACATTGCCGAATATCTCCTACCCGTCCCTCTGCCCACGTTAACGGCTGAGCAACAGGATGACCTTGGAGCACCCCTAGACCCCGAAGAGCTCCGCGACACCATATTTAATCTTTCGAACAGCAAGTCTCCGGGACTGGATGGCTTGCCGGCCGAATTTTACAAGGCCGCCTCTGACATCCTTATTCCCCAACTGGTGAAAATGTACGCAGCAGCGACGGACGATTTTCACTTGCCCCCGACGCTTAATGAGGCTACCCTCGTGTCTCTGCTCAAACCCGGCAAGGATGGTGAGCAGATGGGATCCTACCGCCCTCTGGCCCTCCTTAACACGGACTATAAAATACTCGCCTCCTCGCTCGCTCGTAGACTAGCTCCTATGGTACCCACATTGGTGCACCAGGACCAGAATGGGTTCGTGCCGACACACCACACTTCCCGTAATATCCGCCGCTTATTCCGACTTCAGGAATATGCCCCACGACAGTGGCCGCGCGCTGGATGTCTGGTACTAGACCTGGAGAAGGCGTTTGATTCCGTGGAATGGCCCTACCTGCGAGCGGTCATGGACAAATTTGGACTGGGAGACGACTATATGACCATGGTTGGCCTCTTGTACCGTAGACCTACTGTCCGCGTCCGCACTGGCACTCTCCTATCTGACCCTATACCTGTGCAGAGAGGCACCAGACAGGGCTGCCCCCTGTCGCCCCTGTTGTTCTCCTTAGCTGTGGAACCCCTGGCCGAGATACTTAGGTCCCGAGGGGAGGAGTGGGGTATACCAATGGCGGATGGCCTACATGTGGTATCGTTATATGCTGACGATCTTCTCCTTTATGTGAAAGACCTCAGTGATGTTCCGGAGTCCCTCACTGACATTTTTGGCACCTTTGAGGAAATGTCAGGCTTGAAGGTCAACTGGGCCAAATCGGGGGCCTACTCCTTTGACCCGAATACACCAGAGAGTGAGATACGCATCAGTGGTGTGAGCCTGCAGTGGTATCCCACGACGTTCAGGTATCTGGGGATACATATTTACCGGGAACCTGCAGACATACTGGACGGAAATCTGCTGCGGGCGATTGCATCCATCCGATGCAGGTTGGATTCTGGAACACGCTGCCACTGAACGTTCCTAGTCGCGTAGCTCTGACGAAAATGATCGTCCTGCCACGACTCCTATACTACTTTGCTAATATTCCAGCATACGTCCCCAACCGAGTGTTTCGAGACCTCGAAGCCTTATTACGAGACCTACTCTGGAACAAAGGCCGACCATGCATCGCTCTGGCGAAGCTATATATGCCAAGCGGGGGACTGGCTGTTCCCCATCTGGAGCTGTACTATCTTGCAGCGCAAATGTAGTGGGTGTCGGGCTGGCTGGGCGGAAAGGACTTGGGAGATACGGCCACGGATGTCGCGGTCTGGACACAGTTACAGATCCAGGTGCTGTTTCACCCACTGACCAGGACTCCGCGCCCGTCGCAACTGCATCTTGCAGTAGCGCGCAGATGCTTCCTCCGCTGCCTGCGCCTAACGCGGGCGATAACGCCCTACGCCCCAGTACTCCCCTTATTGGGTACCCCGACTGCGACAGGGACTCTAACGACTGTACAACTTGATAGCTGGACCGCAGCGGGGGTGGAAACGTTGGGAGACCTATACTCTGACGGCGGCGCCCTCCTCCCCTTCGCCACCCTTGTTGATGACACATCTCTACCGGCTGGACAATTCCTATTACATGCGTCCCTCACACGCACGCTGACTGCCACCTGGGGCGATATTACTGTTGAATTGCCCACTCATAATTTACTGCAGTACCTTCACGTCATGAGTAATGGCACGCACATAATCCACTGGCTAGCGCAGGCTCTTCTGCTCCATACCCATCCCACCACGGTGCAACTGAGGGAGAAATGGGCGACCGACAGGGGACGAGACTGGACGGATAAGGAATGGGCAATGATCTTGGCTGGCCCGGTTAATGTCCCCCGTAACCCCCGCTTTAAAATCATACAACTCTACTTACTACAACGTGCCTACCTTACTCCGGACAAGATAAACAGGTACTTCTCGGTCACGGATACGGCCTGCACTCGCTGTTCCCAGATCGGAGCGGACCTCCTCCACATGCTCTGGCACTGTCCCACCCTTCAACAATACTGGGACGGGGTGACCATGCTACTGACACATTGTACTGACGAACGAGTGCCAAGAACGTGGGAGGCCTGTATATTGGGATTATACAAACGTACACGGCTGAACAAAGTCCAGGCCCGGTATTGGGATCTTGGGCTCATCACGGCCAAGCGACTGCTCACCAAACGGTCGAAAGCCGACACACCTCCACATATCCGACACTGGAGCCTATCGCTGGTAAACTGGGCACGGGCGGAAAGCGCAGCCTTGCGACGTGAGGAAACGGCAGGCCTCAGAAAATTCCCGATTGCACAACACTGGGACGCTATCCTCCAATCCTTTCAGCAGAAATGTGTAGAGCAGGGGATCACATGACACAATGTAGGCTATCCCCGCTTCCCCGCGCAGCGATGAGCATCATACACTGATTACATCTGGCGGGTCCTTCCCGTTTCCCACTTCCCCCATCCCTGGTCCTGCTGCGGTATTGAAACGTAGCTGTTGCTGCACTACTCGCTGCCTCCATGACCCCCGGGCCTTGGCTACCGTATGCTACGTGCCCGGCTGTCTGGTGATGACGGATGTGTAGTCTCTTCCACGCCCATGTCCCCACTCACACTGCCATAACCAGGGGTCTTACCACCGACTACGTACAGATAAATACTATCCTGTTACAACAGCCATACTCTAACGCTGGGAGCCCCCCCTTATGAGCATGACATACAGGCGCGCCCCCTGCTGCGCACCCCGAGCTACCCCGCCCGCTGAATAGCTACTGACATATTGACACCACATCCCCCCCCCCCTAACACATGGCTACCTCCGCCCCACTCCCCTTCTCCCTCTCATTTGTATTTCCCGAGTTACTGTTATAAATGTTATCGACCTCTTGGTCCCCCACACCTCTGGACCACACCCTTCACTACTGCTTCTCATACACGCTGCGTCTTGGGGTCTTTGAGAACACCTGTCAGGGCCGAGGTGATCCTACCCGGATACGACCACGGACGCCGGACATCCCCAGCAGGCCAAACATGATATATACTCACCCAATGACCGACACGCTTACGGTGCTATGCACAATCGTCCCTCCTTAATGCTGTCCCGCACCCTTTTAGGGTATGTGCTAACTTGTCATCCTTTATGTGACCTACAAGTGTTATAGCGGGCCACGGCTTACAGACTGACATTGATGAGCGCTGACATAGCACTGTGTTTCTGAGTTTGCATATGAATGAAAAAGAGAAAAAGAAGACCTACAGACTTACACTCATTATTTTCACTGTGTATTATTGCATTGCTGAATGTTCGCATGTTTATAAACTTCGGAGTCAACCACTTAAACGCCGCCGGACCCCCGGGTAGTCGGCCCTGTGGCTGTGTTCATTCCATACTTGTGCTGCGACTTTGATAATGTGCGGCTGGCCCGGATGGGTTGTCAGCAGAACGCTGTGTACTGAATGTTTCCAACAATAAAGGTCTTTTATAAAAAAAAAAATTTTTAATCGCTTTTCTTTCCTCAACTAAATTTAAGAAAGATTTCTCTTCGGTTCTCAATTTACATGTTAAATTATTTCTAAAAGCATACTCATAAGTAAGTTCATTAGTTACAATGAAAAATTCCCTCATCTGTTTAGCATGTTTATGTTTATTCAAGCCCTTATCAACTTTTAAGTTAGCAAAAATCTCATAAAAATTAGATTAATAGTACTCCAAGCGACCTGTCTGATAAAATAGACTAGCTATAACACTACAAGTGATGCCATAAGTAAGAGGAAGCATATTATATGTGACCCCCTCAGAAACAGAAACGGGTAGTTTCACACAAATGTAACAATCTTTAACATCCATAACCTTAACATATTCAGATAAAAATCTTGAAAAAGTATTACTAGAAAAATCACCAACAGATCTATCTTGGTGGATCTCTGGTTTGTGCTCAATAACTCTGTTAGACTTGCCTACAACATTATGATTATCTTGTTTTGCTACAACTTTACTAGTCATATTAGTCTTGTATTCTTCTTTATCAATACCAAAAGGAAAAATGACAGCTAAAATTAACCAGACCAAAACTATTAGAATCACACATATAGAAGACATTTTGCAACATCTCCTTAAGATAGAACATCTGGAATTATTATTATTAGAAGGCATCTTTACTCTGAAACAAGAGCCTTACAAAAAAAATCAAAAACCAAAAATTATCAAAAATTAATTATTAATTACAAATACACCCCCCTGTTTTTACTTTTTTTTTTTTAAAGAAAACCCTACTTTTTAACAGCTTTTCTTCGACCTTGCGTCTTACATCAATGTGTTTTTACAGCTAACACAATTTCTTCGACCTTGTGTCACCTAACACATTTTCTTCAGCCTTATGCCAAATAAAAATTTTCAACTCTATATGGAAACAAAATTAATCATTGTCACAAATGTCATCCAAGTCTTCCAGACGACTACTACTTACTTCTATTACTGGTGGAATCAAGATGTAAGACCATTTAGGCGACTTGTATTTTTGGTTAGGCCTTACTACCCTTTTTGCCCTTCTGTAATCACCTCTATTTTCTTTCCTGACTGATTTTTCTTGTCAGAGTCTCCCTTTTGACTTGATATTTCGTTAACCTGCTCTTTTGATCTGTTTATTAATTTAAATTGTAGACTCTCATTTTCATTTGGCCAGTTATCTCCTTTTCTTGATAATTTCTTCTTTGGTTCAGTCAAGTTACACTCTGCTCTCCAAGCTCTTTTTCTTGAACTTCTTAGTTTAGATTCATCATCACTTTCATCAGTTCCACTTTCTGTGATTTCAGCTTTAGATTCAGGCACTTCCTTACTCGGCAGTTTCACTCTGTTAGGAACATCATCCTTATAGCTGGTACTCGGATTGCATCTTCTTCTTTTTCTTCAATTACTTCCAACTTCCCAGTTTCAGAATTTTTGTTCCTGCCTTCAGAGCTTCCAATCTGCTTTTCAATACTCTCCTGATCTTGTATCACCACTTGATCAGACTCTTCTTCTGCTTCTTTTTCTAGAATATCTTCATCATTTTCAGAGTCTTGAATCACAATTTCTTCAATGTCTTCATTCAACGCCTCATTCGCAATTGAATTTTCCAGATGTCGACCTTCTTGTCGATCTTCAGAATCTGGATCTCTTTCAGGTGCTTCTTCAGAATCTGAATCAGCTGTAGTATCACCTTCGTCAGGATTCTCAGGTGGAGCTACACGAATGGTGTGACTTGCATGAATCCACCTTTTAAAACCTCTACACTTTACTGCATTTGTTGTGACAAGTATCACCTGTCTTGCCTTTTGCCACCTGGATACTAGACAGTTTCTTCTTCGGTGAACTTTTGTCCTCACCCAGTCTCCAGGTAACAGATCATGAGCTTGTTCCTTCTCTCTCGTTAACACTTCAGTTCCCACCTGATGGAACACAGAAGTCACGACGTCAGAAAGGCTCTTGCAGTATTCCAAAATGACGCTATCATTAATACTCATTATTTTACCAACTGGTACAAAAGCTTGTCTCATGACTCTACCCATAAGAATTTCATGTGGGCTTAAACCTGTCTTTTTATCTGGAGTACTTCTCAAAGACATCAAAACAAGTGGAAGTGCATCAGTACACTTCATTCCTGTAGCTAAACACATTTTGGCAATTCTATTTTTGATTGTGCCATTCACTTGCTCAACAACACCTGATGCTTCTGGTCTGTAAGCACAATGGAGCTTTTGCTTTATGTTCAATGCTTCACAAACCAATTTTAACAATCTGTTTTCAAAATGTGTTCCAAGATCAGTCTCGACCGTCACTGGAAAACCGTACCTTGGTATGATTTGCCTTAAAAGCAATTTAGCCACAGTAACCGAATCATTGTGACGTGTTGGGAACGCTTCCACCCATCTCGAAAACAGACCGATAATCACCAGAACATATCTCAATTTGTTATGGGGTGGCATGTCAATGAAATCCATTTGTAATATGGTAAAAGGACCACCCTCCCGTCCTATGGTTCCCATGCTCACAACTGTTTTTCTGTTTGGGTTGATCTGCTGGCAGATCAAGCATCTTTGACAAAAAGATTCTGCAATTAGTCTGAAGTTTGGATTGTACCATGTTTGCCTAAATAACCTAATCATTGAGTCTCTTCCAATGTGTCCTGGACCATGATACATTCTAGCCATGTCAGCAATCATGCTATCTGGCATAACTGGTCTGTCATCTTTGTAAACCCAAATTTCATCTTCCTCACGCTGTCTGCAACCTGCTTTTAACCATGTGTCTTTTTCCTCATCACTTGCCTCATCTTGTAAATCTTTTACTCCTTGCCATGTCTCAACTACAGATGTTAGCATAAGTGAGTTCAAAACATGTTCATTGTTTATTTCCCGATTGATTGACATATTATTCTTCACGCAGAATTTCGCGATCTCATCAGCATATGCATTTCCCTTTGTAATATAGTCATCGCCCTTTTTGTGTGCTGTACATTTCACAACAGCAATTTTCTCTGGAAGCTGAATTCCGTCAATTAACCTTTTTATCAATTCAGCATTTCTTATTGGAGTTCCCGCAGAAGTTAAATAACCTCTTTGAGACCAGAGCTGGCCATAATCATGGACTACGCCATATCCATACTGACTATCAGTCACTATGGTAACTTTTAATTCTTTCGCTCTTTCACATGCACGAATCAAAGCAATCAATTCTGCTACTTGAGCTGAATGAATTCCTTTGAGACAGGAGGCTTCAACTGCATCTGCAACCGTGCAAACAGAATATGCTGCTCTCAGAACACCTTCATGTTGTGTTGTTGTGGGATACTTGTAAAGCGCACTGTTACTCTACCCGAGTGTCCTGGCGCTGTAGACCGCTGGGGAACCCGTCCTGGTTTTCCCTGTGTGATGGTCCCTTTCTGGGTATCTCCAGGGTGAAATCCGGCATCCCCAGCGTCTGTAGGGGGCCGTTGTAGAGATGAGGCAAGCTTAATGCCCAGAGTTACCGAGTGTGTTCCCTGGTTAGAGTAGGCACTGAGGCGAGAATTATCGAGTCCGTTGACCCTGGTCCAAGACCCTGCCACGTCGGGAATTGAACCCTGGTCCCGGGCCGTTCTCTGCTTACAGGTCTGCCGCCTCTAACCAGTGAGCCACACCTCTCCACTCATATGTTCTTAAGCATGAACCATCAACAAAATAAACAAAATCAGATTCAGCTAAAGGAACATCTTTAATGTCCTGTCTGGGTTTAGTACAATATTCTAAAACATCTAAGCATTCGTGATCAATGTCATTTTCATTTCTGATTTCTGTTACAATACCATCAGGCAATAATGTGGAAGGATTTAAATTCACACATCTCGCAATCGAGACATTATCTGATCCCAGAATAATCTTTTCATATTTAGTTAACCTGTTACTTGTCAAATGCTGTGTTTTGCTTCTGGTAAGAAGAATTTCAACTGAATGGGGTACATACACTTTTACTGGGAATCCCATGATTATTCCTTCCCTCTGTTCAAGGCTTACAATTGTTGCAGCTACTGCTTTTAAGCAGCCAGGTAATGCTTTTGCAACAGGATCAAGAACTGCTGAGAAATAAGCTATTGGCTTTCTCAATTTTCCATGTCTTTGAATCAAAACTGATAATGCACATCCTTACCTTTCACTGCAATGCAGCTCAAACTCCTTCTCGTAGTCTGGCATACCTAAAGCAGGTGCTTCACACAGACTTCCTTTTAACTGTTCAAAAGCTTCTAGCTCCGTTTCTGTTAGGATAATCGGGTCTTTTATGTCTGTTTTTGTCAGTCTCTGCAGTGGTTTTGCAATTACTGAAAATCCACTAATCCATTGGCGACAATAACCAACCATTCCTAGAAACATTCTGGCCTGTCTCTGTGTTTTTGGAGGTTGCATTCCCTGAAGTATTTTAATTCTCTCAATTGTTACTTGCCTGATTCCTTTTGCAATTCTGTGACCAAGATATTTCACCTCTTGTTTACAAAACTGTAATTTTGCAGGAGACACTTTATGTCCCTGTGGTGGAGTGAGCGTAGCGGGCCGGAAAAGCAGGCGAGGAGGCCGTATGTAGTGGGCAATACTGGTCTTTTATTATAGAGGAACAAAAAGGAATGTCACAACGGGCAGATAAGGAGGCTCCAGGCGATGAACTCCGGTCCTGGTCTTCTGTTCTGCTCGGGGTCTTCAGGCACTCCAGGGACGGCTCCGATGACGGGGAGGATCCACGGAGGGCAGTAAGAGAGGGAAAAAACAAGGGACCGTTAGTCCTATCCAGAACTCAACGCAGTATATACCGCTCACCGTCACCCGGATAGTGCGAGAGAGAGGGCGGAAAGAGGCAGTGAGGAAAGGAGGGTACCGGGAGGAGGGAATAAAGGTTGGGGAATAGAGAGGGTGCCAAGGCGGGACGTGAGAGGGACGGTTGGGGCTGTTGTGAGGTGCTATACACGTAATTTACAGTGCAGGGGAGGTGAGACTATGGAGAAAAGGGGAGTATTTACAGGGACTCCTAACGAGCAGGGAAAAGAAGGCTAAAGGCACTCACGCGGTCCGCCGTAACTCTCCAGTGAGTTACGGCCGCTCTCCAGCCACCTCCGTAGGACTCCACCACTCTTCAGTCCACACGTCTTCGTCGCACGTCTGCTTTCCTTCTCCGTCTCCAGCCAGAGGGTCCTGCCACGAAACTCCGACGGCGTGATGTCCTCGATCCTCGGTTTTATCCTGTGCTGACGCTGCCTCTGGGGCGGGACTTCCGGGGTCAGCGAGATATGATTCCTCCAGACCTGGTGCTCTGGTTGGTCCCTGCGGGAGAGAGAAGGGCGGGGTTTCGTTGGTAGTGGCTGGTGTTCCGAGTCCTGTCTCGGCTATGGCGTTTTGGCTGCGGGGTTGTAGTCCAGGTGGAAACGGATGAGGTACGTGCGGGGGAGGGTGGCCTCCAGTTTGGGGTCTTCGAGACGCCGTCTCACAGTCCCTCATCTGCCAAATGATTTAAAAGAGTAATGGGATCTGTTACACAGTTAACTCTTGTTTTTGCAGCCACAAGGAGATCATCAATATACTGCACTAACATTGATTTTCCAGGTAAATCTAGATTCTCCAAGGATTTCTTTAGCAACTGATTAAAAATAGATGGACTTTCTGTATACCCTTGAGGGGTACGACACCATGCTAGGATACGGTCCTGGAACCTAAACGCAAAAATTTGTTGGCTTTCTGGATGCAATGGAACAGTAAAGAATGCATTACAAAGATCTATAACTGTATACCATTCTGCATCATGCGGAATCTGATAAAGAATTACCGCTGGGTTTGGTACAACTGGGCAACATGGAACAACTATCTGATTAACCTTTCTCAGGTCTTGAACAATCCTTTAAGTTCCGTTCGGCTTTTTTATTCCCATAATCGGTGAGTTGCATGGACTACTCTAAATTTCTTTTAGAACGCCTTGTTTTATGAACTTTTCAATTACAGGTATAACACCTTCAATAGTTTCTGCTTTCATTTTATACTGAGGAATGTTTGGAAAATCTACTCCTTGCTTTACTGTAATTTTTACTGAGTCTACATTTTTCATCAAACCCATTTCGTTTCCAGTTAAATCCAAAATTTTAGCATTGACTGTCTCTTTTAATTCTTCAGGAAGATTTTTTATCAAATGCAGGAAATGATTTACTTTCCTCTGCTTCAACCATTAACATTGTTAATCTGTAAAGCCCATCTTCTTCCTGAGTTTGTAGCTCTATACCATCCGGTGAGCAATATATTTTGCAGTTCATCTTACAGAGTATATCCCTTCCTAACAAAGTTTACAGGACTGCTGTTACGAACTACAAATCTATGTTTATCTTTAAATTTACCAATTTCAACTTTAACTGGTTCTTTTAAATCTGTTTTAATTTGTTGGTTAGCTACTCGAACTATTTGGATCTTGTCCCCAGAGAGAGGTAGGTTTTATATTTCCACTGATCTAACAGTATAACGGGTAGCACCAGTGTCCACAAGAAAAGTGATTTCTACATCGTTCACTTTACCATTTACAAATGGACCAGCCTGATCTACCTCAAGAGTGCCTCCAAGCACACACTCTTCCTTCTCTCTCAGGCACCGTCATAAGTAATCATCAGAATCACTCCCTACATTTTCATTCAACAAATACTGTTGAGAAACATTTTACACATTCACTCGTGGTGATCTGTTTACCTGTTCACCTCCGCAGAATCCTGTTTCTGTATTGTACCTCTGCACATTTACACAATTTGGAAGTGGCGGTTGTGGAATCTGACTCTGCTGATTCACTACCTGTCGCTGTAGCTGTTGCTGCAGATTTATCTCATTCTGCATCTGTGGATTTAATGATGCATTTTTAAAATTTCTGGGCGGATTCTTACATTCGCGCTTCCAGTGTCCAATTTCGCTGCAATTAAAACATGGGAGTTTTTGCTTTAACTCTTCAATATTTCCCATCAATTTTGGCTTATTAAAATTACCTTTAAATTTACCTTGATTCTGATGAACATTTTTGTTTTCTAAGGTTGCTATTTGCTGTTCAGCTACCTTTACCTGTGCCCACATTGCCTTCTCTTTCAGCTTTTTCTGTTTTGCATCTATTTCATCCCTGCAATATTTTGCTTTTCTCAAAATGTCATCAACCGAAAGTGATTGCCAACCAACTATTCCAGACCTAATCATTTCACCAATTTCAGGTCTTAATCCATAAACAAATCTGTAAATGAAATGGCTCATATCCTTCTCACTCAATTTTTCATAACCACTGTATTGTTTAAATACCAGTAGTAATCTTTCATAGAATGAATGAATGTACTGATTCTTTTGGCTCTTGATTTGTTCTATCAATTTTAACCCAATCAACTTCTTTTGGGGGAATCTTATTTTTCAACCAGAAAATTACTTTATCATACAGATTACTAACATCTGCTGAAGGAGCACCTGTTACCTTATCTCAAGCAGGTTCTTCTTTGGGCCAATCTATAGAAATTGTACATTCTGTCCAAAGATCTGACGGGGCAACAATGTCAAAGAATCCTTCAAGATCAATCCACAGAACTTTTGAGACCTTAACAAATCTGTCTACCTGTCGATACCATTCCACAGGTTTTTCTCTCAGCCGGGGAAAATCATTTGTAAACAGTAAAATGTCCTGTCTTGACCAAGGACCATGCACATATCCACCACCAGAAATTTCTCTCATTGGAAACTGACCTGCTACCTCTCCTCTTTCTCTCCTTTCTTCATCTCTTTTCTTTGTCCATGTTACTCTCCACTTACGTAATTCACCTAATCTTTTTAGAAACACAATTAATTCTTTTATGTGAATACTTCTTCCTGTAGTGTTCATGCTCTCAATGTCTTTTTCAGAGAAATCCACTCTGTAACTTTTTCCCAAATTTTTCTGTCTACTCAAATCAATTTCCAATTCTGCAGCTAATTCCTCCAATTGATCATATTTTGTTTTAGTTTTCCATTGTATGCTTTTGCAAATAAACAATAATTCATCATCCTGATATTGCTTTAAAGTGTCAGGTCCAATTGTGCCAATAATTAATTCCTCCAAATCTGCTTTCAGTTTTGCAACATCAAGTAATTTAAATTCTGAGCTTTGTGGGGAATGCGTTAAATCTATTTTATTTATGCTCTTTTCCGGAGTACCAGAATCGGATTCTGCACCAGATGGAGTTTTATTCGAGAAGCTTTGATTAAAAGTTAAGTCAGGCATCGTTGTTTTCTCTCGGTGAATTTCTGATAAATCTGAATAAAATTTTTCAGCCACTTTCTGAATTTCTGCATTTAATGGAATAGTTAAAGCTGAATGTCTAGTTTCTCTTTGATCAAACACTGGTTGAACAGGTCCAATTGTTACTGGTACCATTACAGCTTCCATGCCTTTGGTTAACTGCTGTATAAATTCATCTTTTAATCGAAAATATTCTGAAGTATTTGGCATTTCCTCACATCTTTCTGTTTATCTGTCTATATTTCTTGGGGTATCATTTCTGTGAACTGGGGTTTCAGCATAATTTCTGTTTTCCCCAGACATACTGGAGTTAGATCTTGCTTCTACTCTTTCAGGAGTTTTTGCATTATTTGGAATTGATCTGGGTGATACCTCATCAATAATCTCTCTAGGAGGAGCACTTGGTGAAGTTCCTGGAGGAACTATCGGAGAAGACCATGTACAAGCTGGTTGATAAGGAGGAGGCTTTTTCGGTTTTGTAATATAAATCTCTTCTAAAACTACATCTTCTAATTCTCTTTCTTCAGCATTATTATTTTTCTTTTGGGCATTGCTTTGACTAGTTACCTCACCAATTCTTGCTGGATACAGACCCTCACATGCATTACGTCTCCATCGACGCATTCTGTCCTCATGAGTTTCCTAGTTATGTCCAATCTGGTACCTCTTGTTATGCCTCTATTCTCTCGTTCCAATTCGAACATCTCATCCTTCCATTCAGCTAAAGCCTCAAATTGTGTAGGTCTAGGCTTTGGTTCAAGAGTTATAATTTTTTCTCTAAGGTTTTTCATAACCTTAATGTTAAATGACCCATCTTCCGGCCATGCTAATACACCATCATTCTTGGTATATTCCATCCAATTCTCAATCCACAGACAAGTATGATAACCATATTCGCCTGACATATAAGCTGCAGGTGTTTTGTACTTATGAAGTAATCTTCCACCTCGCGTTTTAATTTTCTTGTCAGGTTTAAATTTATTTTTCAATTTCTGAAACTAAGAAAGCTTCTTTTTCTCTTTCATGTAATAATAATCCATGTTTTTAAAATGATTCCGCTTACTTTAAAATAGATTGTAAATGTTTCCTGGTTGTTCCGCAAAACCAACCAATCCGTGCGTGAAACTCACCCACAAGCCAATCAGGTTAAGCTACGTCACTACTTTGCTCAACCAGTAGAATTGCTGCTTTTCAGGATAAGCCAATTAGCTGCTAGCTTGGCTAGTCACATGAGCCAATCGGTGTGCGAATACTGTGACTTATGCTAGCCAATCACAGCGCGACACTAGTGACGTATACTGTCGCTGCAGCCTTTCTGTCCTTGCTCCGCTACGACACTGACCCCTCCTTTACAAAATATTTTCACAGCGCCATTTTTAATAAAACTTTTCAATGGAATTCAGTTAGTAACTCCAGAAAAACAAGCCATTTGTCTGTTTCGCTAAAATAAAGTGATAGCTTTTACAGTTATTCAGGTATTCTTTTTGCGTGGAATAGACGACGCTATTCTCACAGAATATTTAAATTCGTTGATAAAGTAAGGCTACTCTACCCTTCTAGCAGGTAATAACGAACTCGTTTCTCTCTGAATATACATATAGTAACAATTCAAAGTTTGACTTGATCGATATTACAAAATCATTTACGCACATTCAGACAGAAAAAATCCCTAACCATACATACATAAATCTTGGCAGGACTTTAACCAACCAAAGAAAACCTCACTCACCAGTAAAATAGACAACGCTACCTTACCTTTCACTCAAGCTCGGATAAAATCTACTATTCTTTTCACAGTGAGTTTTAAAACAGGCTCCAAGTCCCTATACTCAAAAGCTACAATTTCATAGACAATATTCACTATACATTCTACTTTACACACCTAAGATCCCTAAACTTGTGCTGTACGACCACAACACTAGTGATATATGACAACACCACTATTTTGAAACAGAAGAAATGCACTGTGCAACTTCACCTGTTACACTACTCTTGCCGGCACAAATAGGAATTTTCACACTGCTGGAAAAAACCTTTCGACTACATATAACAACTAAACAAACTCAACAAACTTAACATGTGTTAAACATCATTCCTATGTATTTACCATGTAACATGTCAGTTACCATAGCAACCGAACTCTGCTACCAAGAAATTGATCCAGCGCCCCTAAGGAAAAACTGTCTCACCAACGCTACCCAACTCCACAATACTCACCATTAGTCATAAATCACTCACAAGGCCCATAAACCAACGAGACAATTTTTGGGCGACTGAATCATGTGACCTAATTAAACAGAACTATTCAAAAACTATTTACAGTTTTATATACAACTGCAGTTTATCATTTCTTACCATGGTTTTAAACCTTGGTTCAGCTGATGGTAACTAGACCATGAATAAACAAGACCAGCTTGTTGTTTCAAAAATCTAATGTTATTAACCTTTTTATTCAAGAAAGAGCTTTCTTTATGAATCTTTATTTTATTAGCTAAAATGCAAGTTGAGAAAGCATATTAGACCAACACTTGAAAGGCAAATCAGTTAGCATGAATTAAAGAAAATAACAGTTTTTTTGTTTTTTTTTGCAGAGTTTTATATAGCGCGAACTAGAACCGAACCGAATCAGTTATCAGAGCGCTTTACATAGCACCAGTTACGTTACATGAGGACACACTTTCATTTTACTGCACGCTTTAAAACAAGTACAAGTAAATAAATAAAATGCACACTAACATTGACCCAAATAGACATCAAACAGATTTTTTTTTATTTTCATGGGCGCTGTCTATTTTTTAGCCCATTTAAAATATACTTGCACGGTTTCAGCAGCAAGTAATTATGCACTGCCCTTCTTGGGGAGTGTGAGGGGCACAGTTTTGTTTGCACACTAAAAATTTCATTGTCGACGCACTGTGTAAAAAGTAATGAATAGTATTTGTATGTATGTAAATCACTAGTTCATTATGCAGAGTTTGTTTGTTCTACTTATTTGTATTTGTCAGAACTGATGAAGCTGTAGGTATCTTGCATATTTGAACATAAGTTGTAAACCTGTACCTAAAACTCCAGTAGTTTGCAAGCTTCTTTGGATTCCAAAATATTTCTCAGCTAAAAAGAGACTCTAAACCGCCATAGGAATATTGGAATTCATTTGACTGATTTGCAGAAAATGTACTCCAGACAGTGGCATCCCTACAAGGGATTTTTAGGGCAGGTACACAGTCGCCGCCAGATCAAACAATTTGGACCTCATACAATAGACAACTGGAAAGAAAGTGCACACACACATTTTTTATATATATATCATTAGCGCTACCGGTTTTATGGTATTTATTTTTGTAACATTTCCTTCTTTATGTATCCATATTTATTTATTGACCATCTTATTGGTATTTAAACATATTTGTTTTGTGTTTGAGAATAAATAGAGTAAGAACACAGTATATTTCCACATTCATTTAACTGATAAACATGCACTCATACTTTGCTGCCTGTCGCGTTTTAGCAAACTAAGTAGCCAAATATAGCCAAACCTTACACCCACAGGTAAAGATCAGTATTATAACACATAATATTTCCACATTCATTTAACTGATAAACATGCACTCATACTTTGCTGCCTGTCACGTTTTAGCAAACTAAGCAGCCAAATATAGCCAAACCTTACACCCACAGGTAAATATCAGTATTATAAATAATACAAATATATGCTAACACATACCTGTATTCAGGGAAATTTGAACCTGTTTTTTTTAACTTCCATTCTGTGTATCAGCTCAGTTGTTGCCCTCGAAAGACAGCATGGAAAGTCACCCACAAGAAGCATAATTTTATGTATTTTTCCACTTTAAAATTAAATACACTCAAGAAACACATTGTTTTCTGTCTGTATTTATCTGTAAAAATCAGTAAAAAGGGATAACTAGGAGCCTTATATATATGTCACTGAAGAAACAAAGGTTAAAGTGATAGTTATAGTTGGGTATTTTAAAAAAACTTTAGAAATTAATGAAAAGACAGTGGGTTAAAGGGACGTTATAGTTAGGTGAAAATGTCAGTTAAAACATACTGTTTTAAAAGAACAAAACAACTGAAATTCACCAGTTATTGTTATCTCAAATAACTATAACTTGTGCCCTAAAGTGACTAACTTTTTGGAAGGTATTGTGAAGATTTATCAAATGGTGCCAAAGTTATTAGGATGACAACCAATGCTTTTCCAATGCAAATGTAGCACTAACTATAACTACCCAGTCACTGGTGTGTGTATGTGTATATATGTATATGTGTGTGTGTGTGTGTGTGTGTGTGGGTGTGTGTGTGTGTGTGTGTGTGTGTATGTATATATATATATATATATATATATATATATATATATATATATATATATATATATATATGTATATGTCTTTCAGACTTAGAGTGGTGCATACATTATGCAAAGAAGCAAGCAGAGAACTCTGGCTAGTCCTCAAGTTTAGGTGGCGAGCAGCTCCTTTACATGGAGAACCCTACAGCACAAGCAACATTCTGAATCTGCTCACCTCTAATATTTGTTTCTCTAATAGTTTTTAACCATAGGATTAGCACAGTACCATCCATGCCAAGCTAGAAAGCGACAAAGCCTTTTTGCCATGTTTACAGCAAAATCTTTAAGCATAGGATTAGCATAGTGCTATCCATGCCCAGCGGAAAAATGACAAAAGCCTTTTACCACATCAGGCACAGTATTACAGCTTTGGGTTTGTAAAATACTGTCCTAGCCACCTGAAATTAATAAAAGCAACCACTGATACGTGTTTCGCTGCCATTACAGCTCTTCAGAGAGCTATAGCTTCGTCCAGACACAGAAGCACTCTGTATAAGTCAAACCAATGAATTTTCAGGTTTATAGGCACACATAAATTATGCAAAAAGGGAAGCAGGGAACTCTGGGTATGTCCCCAAAAAAACTAACAGACTTTTATATTTAAGGTGAGGAGAATGTTGGTGGTATTACAGGATGCTCCATTTAGGAGCTGCTCTTCATCAAAACCAAAAAACTGCCCTAAGTTCCCAGATTGTTTTTCCCTGAAAGGTACTTTTTGATGTATGTGTGTGTGCAATTATGCCCACATGGACAGAAAGTCATATCTAAACATTTAAGAAGATCTGTCTGCTCATACATTTCCTCAAATAGAAAAATTGATGTGTGTAGAAAAGTGTTTTTTTTTCTTTGTTGCTGCCTGACACCGTGCTGCATCTGTGGTGTAAGGGCTTGGGGTAGTAGCACAATAGACCTGGGCAAGAGCCTATCTAAACCTCCCAGCGAGAGACAACTCCTGCTTTAGATAGAACGACAATGGAGAGAACATTTGCAGGAAGAGTGTAAAAGGTGTGGGACAAAAATGGGTGGCTGGATGAGGCCTGAGGAACATAGAGCGAGGTAAAGTACACATGATGAAAAGAAGACTGATAATTATATGTGCAAACATTATTGGTCTAGGAAAAGTGCATTATACTCTGCAGTTACACAGCTTAGTGGGCTAACTTATTATATTGCAGCATTTTTGTACTGCTTCGTATCCCTGACAAGGTCCCAAATCACCCAACTTTGCCTCAAGGTACTGGGGGCTCTTTCAGAGTGCGTGGCTGAAAAGGGTGTATGTTGTTAATTGATCACCGTGGAAGGTGTTGAGTGAAGGGTTTGAGGTTTAGAAACATGCTCTAAGCGTGGTGTTTTGGCATCGCTGCACTGTTGCTTCATGTGTGAGATTAGAGGTAGTGGAGTAGGCACAGGGTCACCCCTGCTAAGGACATTTATATTCAAACTACAATTCAGAGGTTGGATTTTCAGAAGAACTCATCCTTTCACCCATCTGAATTGAATAAAACTCTATGTGGTTTAAATAGTATCTATCTTTCCAAGGTGCTCTCCCACTGTTTTGCAAAATGTAGAATATCTTTTGGGGTTAACAGTTTAAAAAAATTCCCATGCTTAGAAATATTAGATGTTGATATTCACTCATTTATGGCTCTCAAGCCATCAATTATGGAAGAATCAAGGACTGAACCTGCCCTGCAGGATTTCAAATTTATGATGATTGTCAGCAATGCGAACCTAGATCACCATTTCCACAATTCTAATGGACTCAAAATGTAACAGCCACTACTGTAGCTTTCCCTAACCCACCTTCAGAAACCCTCTTGAGGATGTAAAACTATATGCCTCTCTTCTTTCACATCTGATCTAGTTAAGATAACATTTAATTAGATGTCAAATCTCTTGGTGGCCTGCCAATGCTCTGTCTTAGCTGCAAATGCATCCGTGACAACAGTAAAAGTTATGTCAGTAATAACAGTTTCTTTGTATTCCCAACCATGTACCTCCTGTTGCAAGCTCTAATCAAACGTTTCCACCTAATTTTACGCTTGTTGCCGTCTGTGGATGGTGCCCACATACTCATACTGAATAATTTTCTACTGAATCCAAATGCTCCTCTGCTATCCAATTGACATGCAACAGTGATCATTTCATCATATCTACCTTTATAAGTGGAGAAGTGTGGCTCAATGGTTAGAGCGGCAGACCCTGATGCAGAGGTCTAGCCCGGGATCAGGGTTCAATTCCCCGCCTCGGCGGGTCTTGGGCTCAAAATTCCACTGACCTGATAATTCTCGCCTCGGTGCCTATTCCAATCATGGAGTCCCACTCTGCAACTCTGGGCAATAGCTTGCTTAATCTCCACAACGGCCCCCACAACGCTAAGGATGCCTGGCCTCCACCTTGGGGGTGCCCAGGAGTGGACACCTCACAGGGAAAGCCAAGATGGGTTCCACAGCGGTATTCGTACAAGCGCCTTGAGACCCTTGCGGGTGAGTAGTGCGCTATACAAGTATCAATTTACATATAGTCATTCTTGACCATTAAAAACACAATAAAAATTATTTACAGAGATTTCACCCAAAAATCACATCTAAGCTAAAATATTTTCACTCATTAAAATCATAAGTTGTTAATACAAATAGCCCTGTAGTATGCTTTATGGCCTTTTTTTGCTTGCATGTTATGTTAGCATGGCTTATTAGAAGTTTAAGCTCCATTTTACCTTTTGCTACTTTTGCACACGACACTGCATAGTTGTTTTTGCAAGTTAGCTTTCACGAAGGTCTATACATGAGAAAAGGTTTGTTTTTTGACATCTCTAGACATACATCGGGCCCCCAGTCTGTACAGTGAGTGCTGAGCCAGCAAGGTTATCATAACATTTGAGCCTGTTTATCGGCATGTCCGTGTAACACATTCTCGACACAAAATGTTGGCAGCTGCGAGCCAAGCAAGATTCTGGCACCTTTATCATAGCACACTTGCTATAATTTCACACACTTGGAAGATTCCAGGGATGCAGAGAGCCTTGCTGATCCAGATGTAATTTACACTTACTGAGCGGAAAGGTAATGGGGTCCCCCAAAAAAAGCTCAAGAGACCTTCTTTTGTTTATAATACATAGTTCCTATATAGGGAGGGTGTTTAAACTAGGTGCTATATCACCTGTTTGCACTATCATTGTAATATGGTTCCTCCTTTTGTATTTTATGGAGTTGTAACCATGCTGACCATATTATTTTTAATCATATGTCTGCTTATGTTGACTAAAATTTTGTGTATGAGATCACGTCGTTAAAATAAATATTTTAACCTTACCGTGTCTCTTTTTCACTCCTGTTGTGGACGGGTATGAGAGTATAACAAAAGAGTGTTCTCACTTCTCACCATTCCTGAGATGGTCCTAAGTCGCATGTTCTAGGTTGTATAATCATTGGTTACTTTGCTATAGGACGAAGAGCTAATGTGACACTGATTGCTAGCTGGTTGGGGTTTCTATTTATTTTATTTATAAAGTTTTATATAGCGCTAGCTAGACCAGTGAGTATCGGAGCGCTTTACAAACACACAGAAAGGTACTGAGGTGAGTTTCTGGTACACCACAATTCACTAATGTCCTAGGTCTCTTTGCACAGTTCTTTGTATGAGCAGAAATCCTTGCAACAGCCCTACAGAGTTGATCGTACCCAACATTCACATTGTCTATAGGAATCCCTTGATGCCAACCAAATCTATATTGAGGAATCAAGCAGAACCTGCATCAAAGTCAAAAACATAGATCACAATGTATATTTTTCCTTAATCTCAGCACTTGAGTAATAAAATTCAGAACTTCAAAACATATCAAAGGAGACTCAAGACGCTGTGAATAATGCAAACACCCAAAATGAGTACTAACAGATCCTCCGCTGAGTATGGGGCGGAAGAATCGTTTTCTAAAAGAGGTGTACAGGGTGCAAAATAGCATAAAGTGCGTTGTTGACGGAAGTGACCTCCCATTGAATGGGCAGCACGGTAATGACACACACCAGGTAACAGCAATAGGGAAGGCCACTGAATAATGAATTGTGTTCACACTTAATCATGGGAGAAAACAATCTGAGTTCTGAGGCCTTTACCCATGTCAAGTATGGCTCCATGTCTTGGGTGGTTGAGAGCGGAATGTTGATCGAATGGTCACCATATCAAGTGCTTTCATGATCCTAGTTTCCATTCCCTAAATTCTATTTCCCTGTCTAAATCTCGCATCACCTAAAGAAAGTCATTTAAGCCCTAATATCCTTACGTGCGCCCAAGAGTCCAACAGCACGTCACGCCCTTCAGGAATCGGTAAGCGAGAAGTGCCCACCTGTCCATGGGGCCATGTTTTATACCTTTTCTGCCTAGCTAATCTCACTAAAAAGTATATTTTTCTCTGCCATCCAGTGTCCTCATTGGCTGACTGATGTCAGCTCATATGGTGTCATCACCTTTCTCCAAGCCTAGATCGGCTTTTCTTAGAGTCCATTGTCTCTTATTCTCAAGTCACGCAGTTTCCTTAAAATGATACTTTCATTCGAGCCACAGTACATGACTTCCTTGGCTTGGCAAACTTTGCCGCTTCCTGTCCTTGAGTCTGTCTCTCCAAGAGCACGTAAAACAATTTTCATTTGAGCTTGCAAATATTTTTCAACGTGGTAAAAGTTTCCATGCAGGGCTCTTGCTCTCTCTGGACAGGACTTGATAACGCCATCTTTACAATGTATCCTCTAGGCCTCACTCGAAAACTATTATTCAAACAAACACAAGACATCAATTAATTAGAGAATTGAGACCCATTCTGTTACCCACCCCCTTTGCTAATTATTAACCCATTAATTTATGTTACCTAGCTGTGCACACAAAGCTGCATTACATATCAACCTTCTTCTTTTAGGCCGCAGGATTCTCCACAAACTTATGCCACATAAAAGACGTAAAGACATAACTTAAGCACACAAAATAAGCACATACCATTAATTTAACAGCCGCATTTAATACTGACAAAGACAATAGACAAGGTTAGTTTATTATTTAATACGCACTTGCTTTTGCAACAAAGAGCAAAAAAAGAGCATTTTTAAAACTATGTTGGTTAATAATTCATCACAAATCAGTTAATACTGTTGTATTATTATGGAAGTTTAACTTTGCGAGTCAGAACAAAATATCATTCTGAATCTCGCTCCATAAATCCGCAATGAGCCAAAGGCACTGCCATGGATTTCATCTGAGGCAAAGGTGCGGCCATGCAGCCACTTTCATGTAAAAAAAAAAAGTGGAGTTACATTAAGGCAGTGTGATCTATAGTCAGTTGTTGGTTTTCAAAATGCATATCAAGCCAGATTCTCAATTAAGGAAGTTGAAATGTATATGTTCTGATGTTTTAGGATACTGTTTCTCAGAAATCTGTGGACATTCATGAAACTGTTCAGCTAAGAACTGCTGATAACAGACGGCAAACTCTACCC